>NC_056726.1:673034920-673079920 GCF_019279795.1 Protopterus annectens | reverse complement strand
TAGGAGTGATATTCAGCTACATAAATGTTTTATTTAGGAATGATTGTATGACTCTGAAACATGATTGGGCGTTTACCCAGTAAAAATGTGAATAGTGTGGCCCTGAGCATTATTATTTTAAAACCTGTGTTCCTGTTTCATGCATACAGATTAATCTGGATGTAGATTTCTAAATGAGCAGTGACTGTGATGTTTTGTAACCAGTTGCAAGCATTCTCACAATGCTTATTACGTAATCTTGGATATAATAGAACTTTTCTTGTTATTAATTTCTCCATTGTGTGTTTGGGTGTTTAAGGCATCTGCATGTGGGGGAATGTTTTTAGTCAAATTCTGCTTGTATGTGGAAGTAGAAGTCAAATCTTTATTTATATGGGATGATCCCCCATGTCTGTACAACCTGAGTTAGGGACTTTACCTTCCCCACGCCTTTTACTTGCATAATCAACTTCAAAGTCATGCCATTTGGAGAACCAGAGATTTTGCATGATATAACCAAGTGTGCTGTTTTGACTAGCAATGATTTGTCACAGATTATACAATGACCGGCTGTAAATGTGCAAAAACGAGCACGCTGATTGGCCAGCCCAACCAGCGTGCCCATTGTAAATTTGAGACTATACTAACGTATAAAGGTCCGGTCACACAGACGTTTTCCGTTAGTATATCTCTTTTTTTTTTCCAGCGATAGCAACAGAGAAAGAAAGATCTACGTTGCTTTTTTTAAAGATATCTTGCTGTTCTACGAGTTCAACTCCTATAACATAGAGAGGCATCTTTATATATATATATATATATATATATATATATATATATATATATATAAAACAAAAAAAAAAAAAAAAAGCAACGGAGATATTCCTTTCTCCGTTGCTACCTGTACACAGCACTGATGTAATGCGTAAGTGTGGGAACATGCCTCAGTACATCAGAACTGCCCCAGGATACAGGAAGGGCAGCACGGAGGCATTATACAATGCCATTATTTAAGTATTTTTTTCTTAAATAATGTCATTGTATAATAGCAGTAACCCACGCCTGGGTGTGGGTAATGCTTAATTGACCCACTGTTGTCTTTAGTCATGAGGGCTTTCCAAACCAGACCAACCGTGTGTGCATCCAGCATTATCCACACCCAGGCGTGGGTTATTGCTTAAATAAATGATATTTTGCCTTGCTGCATACAGTTTATAGTTGACTGACTGTGTATGTATAGTGTGTGTGTATAGATAGATGTTTTTCGGAGTGGTCATTTTTCTCCCATTTGCTTACTGAGTTGCTCTCTACCAATGCCGTTATCCAGGCTGCCAGTAGGGTTTTATGCCTTTGTCCCTAACTATTTTTCCCTGAAACATACTTCACTGAGCTGGGAACTGCAGTGCCAGAACTGTTTTGATATGGCATATTTTATACAAGGCAACCCAGTTACAATGCCAAGCACAGTTTGGAAGCCCTTGCTTTGGCTTGGCCTGTTCCTGATGAATCTTTGCAGCCTCAGTGGGTGCTGCTGCCTTGGTAGCTCATGCTGCTTGACTCGTTGTTGTTTGTCTTTCGGCTTTTCCCGGTGAGGGGTCGTCACAGCGGAACTCCGGTCCACTAATGATTGGTAGTAGATTTTCACGAACGCTGAGGTGCCAGCTCAACGTTCAACCTTCAACGAAGGCAAGCCCATTTACGCATGTCTTTCGAATGCCCACCCAACCGAGTGGAGGACATGCAGACTCCACACAGAAGGCACTCCCCGCACTCCAGCTGAGAATCGAATGGGAGAACCTCTTGCTGTGAGGCAACAACGTTACTGCTGCACCACTGCGGATCTATGCTGCTTGACTAATCTAGGACGGCACCTAAGCTCTCGGTGTCTAGCTGTTCCAACAGCCAGGTCTCTTATCAAATTGGGACTGGCTGGTTGCATTTGGAGATTTATCCTTTTTTGCCATGGAGCTAGCTGTTGTATTTCTTTGCAGAATTCTTCTCTTTCCATCCTGTCAGAAGTACTAAGTCTTTATTCAACAAGATAATGGAAAAAAAACAAGTTATAATTGGTGATTTAGAGCTGCATAACACAAAGTGTTTGGTGATCCATGCAAGTAATTGATCCTGCCAGTGCTATGTGAGATATTTTGGCTGTTTTCGTAGTGGTACATAGCACACTTTTTTTTTTTTTTTTTTAACTTCAACATTCCTCGTGATTTAGTGCTGTTATGCATGACTCTGTTTATCCATCAGCATGCTGTTTGTAACTGAATGCTGTCCTTCTTTCTTCCCAAATATGTTTACTCTCATATGTATCTGCTCATATTACTTGTATTACTGTGCAATGACATGTTCTACTACTTTCTACTAATTTGAAGAATGATACATAACTGTTTGTTCCAAATTGCAGAGACTATTCAGACAGTATGAAAAGCTCTGTATCCACAAATACTCTACTTGTATAACCTCTACGTCCTTCTCCCAGAGAATAGCATAAGAAAGAAGTCTTAACGAATTGAAAGTTTTAACTTCTGTTGTCGAGCAATTGTTGCAATGTTTCTTTTCAGGCCTATTTCCTATTACCATATAATAAAAATGAATACACTGTTTCTAAGTGTCTGCATGCTGATTGGCAAATCACTTTAACGGAGCCCAAATCTCAAAGTGTTGAAACCTACCTTTGCGCTAGAGCATGCAGTGCATAAAGTCCCATCAACACTTTTCCCCCATCGGGAAATGCGTTGGTCATCATCTTCACAGTTTAAATTAATAGTAAACTTTTGCGTTTTCTTTGCACTAACATCACTAAGGAAAAATTGGTATCTGTTTTGTCCGTAGACTTTAATGGGCCCACCACCCACCATGGTACATGGATGTAGCTCATGTTACCCTATCCATCACACATGGAAAAATATTTTTGGGGGCTATGGTTTAATAAAAGTTTATGAAGCTTTTTATTTAAAGAAAAAAATTGGCTCAAAAACTAAAGAAAAAGGGCAAGCTAGAAAATGCATGGAAGCACTTGATTCATCGAATGCCTCAATGTATATAGAAACATTGGCAAATAACTTTAACATGTATACAAATAAATCGTTGTAGTGTCTAATTCCTATCTTAAACCAGTCTTATTTATTTATTTATTTATTTATTTTCTATAAACAAGTCTGACTTCAGGAATCCTTTTTTATTTTTTCCCTCTCTTTTTTTGTCCTTTTTGAGTAGCTTAGTCTGATTCTTCCATCACTGTATCAACAGAGAAGACAAGAAAGTCAGTTTGGTGTACATTACTGCTAAAGTATGACCACATTATCGCACTTCATGCAGTTAAATATAATTTTGTATGGAAAAATTGAGTCTCTGCCAGGCAGTGTCCCCCTAACAGATTTTACTGTTTTGTGTAATTTACTGTTTTGTGTAAGTAAAAAAAAAAAAAAAAAAATACATTATATAGATGTATGGACTTGCATATTTTAACAGACCCACACAAAAAAGAAACTGATTACCTAAATAAACAGATTTTTTTTTTTTTTTTTTTTGCCATGCTACTGTCATGTTACTACTTTCTAAAGCTTATTAGTGTAGTGTCATTTGAGTGCTGGGTTTCCTACTGATAAGTGCTGCAAGGAAAGTGAAGTGTAGACCAGTGCCAGCTTTTTGTTTGCAGTTAGCCGGTAGATTTGGTGAAGCCTAATGCATCACATACTGTGTTAACAGAGTCAGGCACTGAAATCTGTGTTGCCTTTTTGGACAAGTTTAGAACTAGGCTTTTTATCTTTCTAACCTGTGCTTCCTGTGACAAACATTTTTATTTTTTTGGCGGATTTACATTTTTATTTTTTTGGCGGATTTAGAAAGTTTTCATCTTCTTTTTTACCATTTCCTTACCTTACTCCCCAGACTCTGGAATAAACTGCCCATACCTGTCAAGCAGAGCGGTTCTTTGGCCCTCTTCAAAAGGAACCTTGATGATTGGATGGGAGATAGGAAATTCACCCCGGGGATCACTTCAGTCGCCCTGCTAGATAGGGGGTCCAGGGAAGTAAATATTGTGGGAAGAAATAGCCAGGGAATTGTTATGGCTAGGCTTGTATAGGCCCTAGGGCGGATAGCCTAATACCAACCTATGAACCTTACATCCATTTGTTTAAAATGTCTGTTGTCACATTTACTTTGTGCTTTATTTTTATTACTCGGTGACCACCTGTTCTGTACAGTGTTCGTTTATGCCATACAGTTCTAATTTGCTGCTTGATTGGTTAAAATATGTACTTTTATTTTGTTGTGGTTTTATTTTATAACTGTCTAAAACCATTTAAATACAGAATTTTCCCCCATTTATAAATTAGGGTATCCAGATTCAGGATTAATTCATGCACTGAGCCCTTGTGGTCTTTCACTCCCTTTCTGAAACTGAAATGAGTCTAAGTTCAGGAGGAAAAACTCACATGTACACACATACTGAATGCCTAGCCCTAAGCAGAAAGCTATGTTAGAATCACAAGTATGAAAAGAAAATATTGGCTTTCATTTGGGATTTGAACCTAATATCTCCAGCATTCTTCACCACCTTTAGTCCGAAGTGGTGGTTACCAATGAAGTGCAAGTCTCCATTCTAGGACTAACTGGTATTCAGTGTTTGCATTCCTAGGAATTACATATAAAACTTTTTGGTAAGTAAATAGTGTTGCCTTTATATTCATTGGTAACACCAGCTAGATCTGTGAGAGAAGGCCTTTCAGTGCAAGCTCCTTCATGATAATTGATGAGCAGGATCTTATTTCACAGAAAAAACTAAAATCTGACTAATGCTGCCCTCCCCAACATGCAACTGCTTTTCCTTCCTTTCATACTGTTATTCATTATTAGTGGAGGTGTACTTACCCTTTGGCTTTCTGGTATTTTGAAATTAGTTTTTTTTTTTTTTTTTGTTTTTTTTCCCCCAGTCTACCTATTTTTCTCAGTCTGTCTTCATTGTAGCTCACTTATTTTATGCACAGTAACATATACCAAACATGTTATTCCTTTTTTAATATATACCACGCACAGTAACAGTTTTCAAGAATATGTCACTTTAGAAAACATTGTGGCTAAAGGTGTTAACATATTTATGGACAGCTGGGAGGTCACATTAACAGAGCTCTTTGAAAGTGAGGTATCAAAGTTGCTGGTGGGAAAAGCCTCCAGCGCTCCTGAAAACAAAATTTATAAAATACCTGAGTAACACTTTTATGTGCAGTCAGCAGTCAAATGAAAAAGTCAGAACTTTACGAAAGTGAACAGGAAATGAACATTCTTGGGGAGAGTGGGCGAGGGATTGTGACAGAATACATTTTTAGCGTCATACATTATACGAAGACCAGGACCTTGAGAGACCAAAATCAGGAGAAAATGATGGTTGCTACTGTTATACCATGTGTACGAATTCGGGAAATTAGGTGACTATCCACCTGTTCACCTTAGTGGAAAGATAGTTTATGAAACGTCAGTCTCCGTTACGTGGTAACTAGCGTTGCCACCCCTCCGTTTTTTTTCCGGAGTGCCCGGAAATCAATAGGGCACTCCGGTTCTTGCTCTGGGAGTCCGGAAAGCGACGTCAGGCTCATCAGCGTGTATGTACGTCAAAAAAAAAACCAATTAAAATTCCCATCTTGGACTCTCGGTTGATTGGCTGCTTGCTGCAGAAGAGGCTCATGCAGCAAGCAGCCAATCAACACGTAGATTTGCAAGTCAAATCCGCGCAAAGCCCGCGAAAATGAGTGGATAAAAAGCGGCGCTATATGAAAGTGCCATTAATGGCTTAGTGGTTAAGTGCTTTGGTCATCATTACACGTGCAAGTGTGAACATGAATAAATTACAGTAAACTACAAATCCACCTTGGCTGTATCTTTGACGAATAATGAAATTGGGAAACAAGTATCGTGGTGTTAACCAGTGCAGTAAACAAATTAATTTGTTTATTGGGAAGCAAAATGGGAGTATCATTTTCATATGAAAAAGGATAATATTTTAACAATGCAACTACAGTACGTGCGAATCAAAAAATCGTTGCTTCTACAACTTGCTGTTTAAATAATCGTAAAATTGCTTTGCTGTAAGGGACACAGAAAGAAGACACAGTTAGAATAATTGTTATATTACTAATTTAAGTCAGAAATTGGTTGAGTAAAGATAATCCAAGCAAAAGCAAGCTCAGTAACATGTATGGTAAACCATAAGTAAAACAGAAAATTAGACTAAGAAACAAAAGTAACAACACCATCGTGTATAAATTATCAAACGGATCTTCCAAAATTGATTATACATTCATTTCTGACTCTTATATTCAAAATGCAAAGGGACATTTCTGTGGACCTTGTACTTTATGGTGTATGCTTTTTGTCTGCCCAGCGGTCTACAGCGGGATCCTGTCTATAGTTTCAGAGGAGGGATCCTGCCATCACACTGTAAATAGGCTGATTTACTATGCTTTTTTTTTACAGAAAAGCATAGTAAATCAGCCAAAAGCAGGCGGTGGGAATGAAAAAAGAGGGCGTTCCCGTTGAGTGATGCTGTTGTGACGTCACAAAATAGGCGATATGTTGGCGGGAGAGGGGGTGGGGTGGGCGGGGTTACTGGTGACTCAAGGGGCGTGGCTTTGCTCCGGTTTTATCCGTGAAGGAAGGTGGCAACCCTAGTGGTAACATTCCAACCGCTTATGACATGTGTTGCCCCAATAACGGAAAAGTACCTTTTTTTTTTTTTTTTTTTTCTAAACCCCCACTCTAAAGTGAGCATACACTTATTTTCTCATTCTCACCATTCAGTATATGAAGGTTTACACATGTGTATATTATATACATAATAAGTGTTCATTTACACATGTCAGGGTTTTGGCTTACAAACCTAAGCTACATGGGTAAGACAGAAGGCTGTGTGTCCTTCTGCACCAAGGTCAGAGAACAACCAAGTTCCTGACGTGCCTTAATGTTTTTATAAAATTGAATTCTCTTAAGTAAAACATAGGCATATTTTGCAACCTTTCTCTCATGTTAGGATTTGTAGTAATAATTTATAAATGGGACTTAATATATACAGAGAGAAAAACAGTTCCTTTGGCAGATGTATAATCATTGCATACAAGTAGTTTTGTTGGTGTCTTTCGGCTTTTCCCAGTTAGGGGTCGCCACAGCGGAACTCCGGTCCGCTAATGATTGGCAGTAGATTTTTACGTACTGGCTTGCCGGGCCTAACGCACAATCTTCAAAGAAGGAACGCCCATTCACGCATGTCGCCACACAGAAGATGCTCTGAGAATCGAACGGGCGACGTCTAACTGTGAGGCGACAACGCTACCGCAGCATCACCACCGCAGTCATTGCATACAAAGTAGTATATGGTATTTTAGGCATACATGGTTTCATAGGGGTTTACTAGGCTAGCGAACACAAGAGCCTTTTTAAGCCTAGCCATGCATCCCAAATCTCTGACAAGTTTCGGTACCCATGATAAGTAATTAATAAGCAGGGGCCTGGGAGAAGAACCATTTACAGGTTGCCTGTGTCCAGGGATGAAGTTCTATTTGTTGGATATGCCTGATTAGGTAAATCCCAAAGGGGCATTGTATTCCATAATGGCTCTGATGAATGCTGAATACAGTGGAACAATGCCTTCCTTGGACCTAGACACCATACCTTTGTTTACAAGCTGAGCAACATAGAATGATTTCCTCACTACTGTAGACAAGTGATGGTCAAAGGCTAGATTACTGTCTGCATCCTGAAGTCATGACTACTGGGTAACTGTAAGGGGTGTGTTGTCAATGTGATAGTATCCTTTGGGAAGTCATCCACCCCTGGTAACAATTGTGCGGCATTCAGTTTTACTCCATGGCTCTGACACCAGTGGTTTGTCTGTGTCAGCCCTTCTTGGGAAACATTTGTGTCTTTGTGGGATTCAATGACTGCTCCTCATTTGCAGTCATCTACAAATTTAGTCAGCCAGAGGCCATTGACATTGGCCTTGGACCACTCCTTTTTGGCATTTACTTCTCTGAAGAAAAAGGACTGAGCCCTAAGGGACTCCACTTGTGACTGGCCACTTTAGAGATGGACTCCCCAATTTTAACTTCCTGGGTCCTGTCTGTGAGCCATTTGGCTGTTCACTGGGTGATATACAGGTTTGTACCTAATGTCTTGAGTTTGTCAACAGTGCCACAATAGGGTATTGTCAGATGCCTTGGCCAGGTCAGGGTAGGCAGTGTGAAACCATTTTGCCCTTATCGATTGCTTTGGTCACCTTCTCAAAGCGGTCCACCAGGTTGAGTAGACATGACCTGCCCTTGATAAAACTAAATTGGTTTGGATCCAGTGTCTGAAGTTTTCCTGTATCATTATTGATCATTTCCATGATAAGTCTTTCTATGACTTTACATTTAAGACTAGTGAGACCTATGGGTCTGTAGTTTCCAGGGTCTGTAGATGGCCCACCTTTGTGCAGAGGGATACTGCTGCTGCTCTCTGTTCATAAGCCACAAAGTCTGTTTGGAGGCTACAGTTAAATATCAATACCAGAGGGCCTGATAGGACATGTTTCATGCTATTTAGAAGGAGAGAGCATCAAGGACCCGTGCTCTAGTGATAGCAGGGGGCGTTGCATTTTGATGGCATTTCCTGAGGGAAGGTTGTGGGGTGGGGGGGGTAAAGTTGTTGCTGAATTTATCGACCAGTAGGTTTGCTATATCTTCTGGCTCTGTATAGGTGGCTCCATTTACAGTGAGCTCTGCTCACAGTTGTGTGGCTTTTGAGGTTGCAGACATAGCTAAAGAATGCCTTGTGGTTGTCCTTGGCCTGGGAGGCCAAATTTACCTCAAATTTGGCTTTGATAAACTTTTGGTCCTCTGAGTTTTAGTTTGAGTGCTTTTATCCTGCTGGGTGCTGCACCTCCTAATTTTTGCCATGATTTTCTTCCTTCTGTTATATAACCTATTGATTTCGTGATTCCACTAGGATGGCTTGTTTTTTTAGTTAGTTCTCTACTTCTTCCTTGTGGGTACAGCTGTCTCTGTGCAGCTGTTACCATGCTTCTATAGGGTTTCTGTGAAAAGTTCTGCATAGGTAGCAGTGTTCTCAGGGTTTATGGGGGCTTCAGATTTTACCAGGTTATCACTTAATAGCGGGAAGTTAGTCCGAGTAGTTCCTGAATATTTCATGGTTAGCTGGGGGTCCAAGTTTTATTTTTACTTCAGAGAAGCCGATTTTGTGGTCTGACCTTACAAGTGAAGACATTACATTAGGGGATGTGCAGCACTTTCCAATATTAGTGAGTGACCAGATCCAGTATGGTTGCACCACTTGGTGTATTGACTGTCTGGTCCAGGGAGTTTGTGTTTACAAAATCCAGGACTCTCTGTGCCTCTACATTTGGTGTCCTTTAGGATTCCCAGTTAATGGTGGGGTAATTATAGTCGCCCATGAATATGGTATTGGGTTGGATGGTGAGTTTCCAATAAGTTTAAATATATGGTATGGGTTTCCTGGGTCATAAAGGGGGACCTATAGCTGGCAAGGAAGTAATATTGGATTTTGCGTATGGTAATTTGAACATGGAGTAGGCCAAGTGCATTGTCCTGTTTGATCAGCCTTGAGGTATATTTATTTTTGATGTGAATCACCTCTGCCTTTTGTGTAGCAGCTGGTCTAAATGTGTGGAAGTCATTATAACCTTGCACTATGTGCTGTTTGCAACTTTAAACCATGTCTGTGACTGCACAGACATAAGCATTCTCTAGGGTGAAGAAAGCTTCTAGGGACTGAGGTGTGTTGTGTTTTTTTTTTTTTTTTTTTTTTTTTTTTTTTTTTGTGTTTTGTTTTAGACTCCTAGAATTGAGCAGTAATGCCTTTTAGATTTTCTTGGTTTTGATTTGCTATGACGAAAGTACTTTCAGTTTGACATTGCCTAAAAAAGGCACTATGGGGAAGACACGTTTTAGCTAATATTTGATAGCCTAGAGGAGAGCGGTACAGACTATCCTTGGCAAAGCATCATGGTCTGTTGACCATCTCCTTCCATGCTGACAGATATTGTGCCCCCTTAGAATAGCACCAGAAACTAAGCCATTTAATTCATAATGTTCTTCGTCTTCCATTGCTGCAGTCCTGACTATTGGGTATAGTCCGCGTCCAGTCGGCCCGAATACCAGAGTATAAGGCTGACGTCGGTCAGGCGCATTAGACTGGCGCCAGTACGCCAGGGTACTAATCGCATGACCGACGCCATATCCTCAGTCTTTTGCCGCATGGTCCGATGCAGAAGCAATTTTGCGAGTGCAGGTTGGCGTACTGAAATATTTCAAACCGGAGTTTCAGACCGAAACAGAGTTGGCTAAGTACCCGTTGGGAATATTTTGGTTTTTCTTGCCTCAGTATTTTACCGGATGTCAGAAAAAGTGAATAACTGTATTTCTTGTGGGAAACAGATACCTCATAGGGATTATCATACCTTGTGTATACCTTGTTTAGGGCCTGGGCACCACGTTGTTGGTTGCCGCTCTTGTGCTAGGTTTAACAAACGCACTATTAAGAGGAGGTTAGACTGTGCCAGGTTAGTGTTTGGGAAGCGTTGCAATTATAACATGCCGTCGGATGCTCCGGCGCCGCTTCCTCCAAGCGCAAGGATAAAACAGTGAAGCCTGGGGTCGAGGAACCGGCAGTGCCGGACGCCGGTTCTTAAGAAGGCTCAGTGGAGCCGGAGGTTTTGCCAGGAGTTTCCATGGAGTCCCAGGCAGAAACTATACTCTTACAGGATGTGCCTTCTCAAGAGGTAGGCCAGGCTGAGGGGCTTCTCAGGTGACTGTTCTTCCCTCTCTTCCCAAGGTAGTTAGAGCTTCTCCTTCTGTTGCCAAAGCTTCTTTTAGAGGTAGGCCTAGTTCAGCTTCAGTGGGGCTTCTCCTAGCATTTCGGTTCTGTACCTAAGAAACATATGCTTAAAATGGCGGAAGATTTGATTACTATGATTAGGGGTTCTATGCCCCGCCTGATAAGAGGCCTAGGGTGGAACCGAGTTTGATAGTTTTGAACAGTGTTCAGAGGCTTCGGAATCTTCTGTGGAAGATATGCAGGAGTATCCCACTTATTCTGATTCTGATGTGGATGATTCCACTCCTACAGCTTCTCCGCCTGAGGATTTCTCATTTTCAGAGACCTTGCATTCCATGAGGGAGCACTTTAAATGGGAAGGCCAGGATTACTCTGACTCCAGGAAAAGGCTTAGGGAGTTCTTGTTTTACCCCAGCATAGGCCTTTAGCTATTCCTCCTGTGTTGAATGTGGTGGAAGATGTTTTTGCAGAGGCTTCCCTGAACCCAGATTCTTTGCCTCCTGCTCCTGTTAAGCCTGATAGGTATTATAGGGTGCCCGAAGCTCATAAATATTTGTTTAAAAGTCCTAGGGCAGACCCAGAAACTATTTCCCAGGGCCTAAGGGTGTAAAGGCTTCTGTGGTTAAAAATCCTGTTCCCACTGATAAAGAGGCAAGGGCTTTGGATAGGTGGGGAAAGAAAATGTATACTTCTTCCACTCTAGCCATGAGAGCTTTGAATTGTCAGTTTCACATGCTAAAATATCAGAATTATCTCCTTTCACAATTGAAATCTAAGGTGGATGCTTTGGCGGAAGGTATTGAGTGTAAAGAGTTGCTGGATTTGGTTCATGTGTCTGAACAAGTGGGTAAGCATTCTTTGCAATGTGGTTTTGATGCTGTACAGGCCTCCTCGAGGGTGGCTGCTACCAGTTCTGTTCTTCAGGCATGCCTGGTTGAAGGATCAGAATTTAGCTGAGCATGTTAAGACAAGGATTTTGGATGCTCCTTTACAGTCTGATGTGTTGTTTGGATCACCTGTGGAAGCAGTTTTAAAGAAAATGGAGGACAAAGCTAAGTCTATGCAAACTGTTAAAGATTTTTGCAGGTGCAGCCACCAAGTTTAGTAGAAATTGGCCTGCTAAGGGGTGGACATATCCTGCTTATGATTCTCAGTCTAGGGGTAGGTCTAGACGTGGTAGGGGCAGGGCTCAAGGTTCTTTTAGGCCTAGAACAGGGAGTTCACCTGCTCAGACTTCTGGTGAGGGCAGGGGTCAGTCCTTTCGTAAACAGACCCAATGACCTGTCTTTTCAGCTGCCAGCAGATTCACGCTGGCAGCTCCTTTAGGAGGAAGACTGTCTCTTTTCAAAGAAAATTGGGACTTAATTACTCAAGACAAATGGGTGTTGGATATCATTCACCACGGTTACAGATTTTATTTCCATACAATGCCCCCTTTCAAAGGCATGCCAGACGTTCTTCCTCCACAAAGAAAAGAGGCTCACAAGCAAGTTTCTCAGTTACTGCACATAGGGGCCATTCAGCCAGTCCCTGTATCAGAAAGGGGCCTAGGATTTTATTCTCGCCTGTTCCTTGTACCAAAGAAGGGAAACACGTGGAGACCAATTTTGGATTTATCTATCCTCAACACTTATCTGGACATTCCCAAGTTCAAGATGTTGACGTTACAACAGCTTTTACCTCTGCTGGGCAAAGATCACTGGATGGTAACTTTAGATCTCAAAGAAGCTTACCTTCATGTGCCTATAAGGCTAAGTTGCAGGAAGTATCTGCGGTTTCGAGCTGGAAATTCTCATTATCAGTTCTCTGCATTGCCCTTTGGCTTATCTACTGCCCAGAGTATTCACAAAGGTTCTGGCTCCAGTGATAGCTTATTTCAGGCTTCAAGGAATTCAAATCTATCCTTACTTGGACGACTGCCTGATTCTGGCTCAGGAAAAAGAAGTTCTTCTACAGCACCTGGAATATGTTATCGCAGTGCTAAGATGCCTAGGGTATTCTGTGAACGAAATAAAGTCCAGTCTAGTACCCTCTCAAGACATGTGCTTTCTGGGTGTGAGACTGAATACAGCAGCCCAGATGGCCTTTTTAACCCCGGACAAACAAAAGAGTCTGTCATTTTACTTCCATCAACTATCTCATCAGTCCGTGCTGACTGCAAGGACAGTCCTTCAAGCATTAGGGTTCATGGCATCTTGTATTCTGGTGCTTCCCAATGCCAAACTGCATATGAGGAAGTTACAATGGTATCTCAAAATGTATGGACACAGCACTGCCAGGATTTGGACACTGTCATTCAAATAATACCTTGCCTTCAAAAGAATTCTTGTGGTGGGCTCAGGAATGTCACCTAAACAAGGGACTCTCTGTGACCCGCCAGAGGCAAGTCAGATCTTAACGACAGATGCCTCGGACATTGCTTGGGGAGCTCATCTAAATGGAAAGTGGATACAAGACAAGTGGCCTGCCAGACTACAGCATCTACATATCAACATGAAGGAGATGTTAGCAGTCCAGTTTGCATTAATGGCTTTCAAGGAGTTACTTCTTCCAGGGCAGGTGTTGATTCTAACAGACAACACAACTGTCATGTGGTATATCAACAAGCAAGGGGGGACACATTCTTATCCTCTATGCAGGCAAGCAATGATTTTATGGGAGACAGCTAAGCCTGCAACTAACTCTTCAGGCAAGGTTTCTGCCAGGAGCACAGAACTCCTTAGCAGATGTGTTAAGCAGACAAATCATGGATCCCCACGAGTGGAAACTGAATCTTCATGTATTTCAGAAACTGACAGTGTCATGGGGAACTCCAGACATAGATCTGTTCGCTTCTCCACTAAACCACCAGCTGCCAAAGTATTGCACAAAGGGGTTTCATCACACAGCTTGGAAAGTGGATGCTCTGTCTTTCAGTTGGAAAAACCTTCATGTGTATGCCTTTCCACCTCTACCTCTTCTTCCAAAGGTACTGTTAAAGGTCAGACAAGACAGGCCAAAGATGATTTTGATAGCTCCGGACTGGCCTCGCCAACACTGGTACCCTCTACTACGGAGTCTGGTAAAGAAGCCTCCATGGCCTTTACCTCTGATTCCTCATCTGTTATCTCAGAAGGACGGTCATTTGCTCAATGTCAAGCTACACTCTCTTCATCTAACAGCTTGGCATATTCTGTGTTGAAACACAGCAGGTCTCAACTTCCTCAACAAGTTTTAAATGTGATTATGGAAGCTAGGAGACCTAGTACAAGGAAAGTGTATGCAGAAAAATGGAAGAGATTTTTACTTTGGAGTACAGCAAATCATTTGGAGATTTCTGAGCCTAATTTGAATGTGGTTCTTCAATATCTTACTGAATTATTGGACAAAGGTTTGTCCTTCTCTTCCATAAAGATTCATGCTGCAGCAATTTCAGCTCACTATGATTGTGACCCACCTTTGTTTTCGCATCCTTTGTTCAAGCAGTTTCTTAGAGGGGCAAAGAATATAAGACCCCCACGTAGAGCTCCTACTCCTGCTTGGGATCTCAATTTTGTGTTGGAAAAGCTTACTCTACAACCTTTTGAGCCTGCAGCTACTGCTGATTTGAAATACTTGTCATGGAAGACTGCTTTTCTGTTGGCCATTACTTCTGCAAGAAGGGTGTCTGAGTTGCAGGCCCTTATGGCAGTAGAGCCCTTTTTGATTTTCCATAAGGATAGGGTATCATTACGTACTAATCCTTCTTTTATGCCTAAGGTGGTTTCTAGTGTGGCTTTAAACCAAACTATTCATTTGCCTACGTTTTTTGCAGATCCTCAAAATAAAGGGGAAAAGATTTTGCACACTTTAGATGTACACAGGCAATTGCGTTATTATTTAAGCAGGACTAAGGATTTTAGGCAGTCTCAGCAGTTGTTTGTTTCTTTTGCTTTGAGTTCTCAGGGCAAGCCTGTGTCAAAACAAACTATTTCTAGGTGGATTGGTTTCTGCATTGCATTTTGTTATTCCCATCATGGCAAGGAGATTCCAGCTGGGATTAGGCCTCATTCCACCAGGGCTACTGCCACTTCAACAGCATTTCTAAGGGGTGGCAACTAAGGATATTTTGGAAGCAGCTACTTGGAGTTCAGTGCATACTTTCTCTAAGCATTATCACCTTCCTATCTACTCTAAGTCTAGGGCTGGTTTTGCCACAGCTGTTTTGCAAGGCATGTTGTCAGCTCCTACTTCTTTGTAATTTGCCAGCCTCCCTTACCTCTGCTTTGGGATTCTACCCAATAGTCAGGACTGCAGCAATGGAAGGCGAAGAACATAGTACAGTTTTGTACCTACCATAAATGTAGATGTTCGAGGATTCCATTGCTGCAGTCCAATTTACCTCCCTCCTTCCCCTCTCTATTTAGGCGTGGTTGTGTAGGTGAGTTTACATGTTTGTATTTTTGTATATATTGTTGTATATATGGTACATGTTTTTGGTGCAGGTTTTTTGGGGACTTGTCTTTTTAGGGTCTTCTGACATCTGGGGCAAGAAAAGACTGAGGATATGACGTCGGTCATGCGCATTAGTACCCTGACGTACTGACGTCAGTCTAATGCGCCCTGACCGACGTCAGCCTTATACTCTGGTATTCGGGCCGACTGGACGCGGACTATACCCAATAGTCAGGACTGCAGCAATGGAATCCTCGAACATCTACATTTATGGTAGGTACAAAACTGTACTTTTGTTCGTATTGTGGCATCATCCTTGGAGAAGGTAAAATGCTGCTCAGTGCTAGGCTCATACCAGCTTGGGACATAAATTCCGAGAGCTCCACAGTGTGTATTTCCATATAGTCTAGGAAGATAATGTCTCCGGTCATTCACACTCTCACATGGACTATGAGTCATACTGGTACTTGTGGTCCAATGACCTGAGTGCTTGTGTAATGTGGTGGATCCTAGCCCCTGGTTCGCAACTGACTTTATCCTTACACTGATGTCCCTCTCACCAGACTGAGTATGACAGACTGAGTGACAGCACTTTAGGTTGACTAACTGGTTCCACATTGGGGGTCCTTTACAACTTTCTGTGGCAACAGAGAGTTTGTAGTGAACTCATTCCAGAGTGGAAAAAAATGGTCAAACAGCTTTTGTGTTATCGGATTGCCTCAAGGTGTGGCTTTGGAAGGGTCTTTTATCTTATCTTATTGATTTAAAAATATTACCTTTTGTGTACATTTCTGCTTGTCTTGCTAGAAGCCCCATTGTGCCTGACTGAGAGTGTTTGTTAAACAGTCTGGAATTACAGAGCCGACATAAGTATATCTTCTGCATTTTATGTAACTGTTAAGTGTTTATCAGTACTGCACCATTTTTTATTTGCTTAACAGTACTGCATTGATTTTATTTATTTGCTCAACATGAATTATTCACTTTTCTGTGTTTGCATTTATGTATTTGCTGACCTCTGGTTGAATTTTTGTTTTTTCTCCCACCCAACTGCTGTCGTGTTCTTAAAGGTGGTGGCTTTTGCTGTTGCCCACCCCTACTGCAAATTTGATCTGGGACACTCCTCACAGTCCCATCTCATTAGCTGATTCTACCTAATACAGAGATCACTTGGGAAGGTCAAACCCCTTAGTTCCTTAAGCTTGAATTTTTGTCTGTTCCTCCTCTTTCCTTTTCTACTTTACTTACAAACAAGAAAAATACACTACTTTTTTTTTTTAGCTGCTTTTACTATATTTGTGTTTCCTCCTCGTACTCTTATTACTTCATCTTGTTTTTTCTGCTACTTGCTGCTGCTTGTTCTCTAAAGTGTTCAATTGCATCTTTTCTGTTGCATTTATTACTGCTTGTTTATAGCCTGTTTAAATTGTGTTATTCTAAGTCTCTTAGGTTTGGTTTAATCACTTGGGCTTTACGCCTACCCCTTAGCTCTCCCTGGCCTTTCTCCCTCAGATTCTGACAAATATGGATGGACAATTTCCTACAGTTTCTCCTGGCAGTCTGGTTGATGTGGGCATCCTAAGACAGTGTAACAGCTGCCTCATGTACATAGACAACCAACAACCATCTTCTACTACCACTTAGGAACACAATTTGCAAGAGATGCAATTACATTCGGAACCTAGACTCTATGCTCTCTCCTTCACAAGCCAATACATCTGGCACTGAAAAGGCTGTCAACACAATCACTACACCTCAGATACCACCTACACCTACACAACACACACCCACATATGCGGAGGTCCTCAACAAAAACATACCCAATCTCCACAGCCCTCCACCACATACCACACACAGTTCACACACCTGTGTCTTACAGCCACTAAGGCATAAACGTAACCCCAACATATTATTCATAGCAGACTCCATTGTGGGAGACACAGGTGTGCCCTCTTACCAGGCTAGATGAGGAGAAAGTCATGGTTAGTTGTCTATCAGGGGCCAGAATCCATCTTATCACATATGCAGTCAAGTTTCTCCACAACAGGTACTGTAGTGACTCTGTCATAGTCCACATTGGCATGAATGAGATGTACCTCCCTGGACTATATGAAGAATGACATGATTGAACTCGCTGAATATGTGTCCCAGGCAGGTATGTCCCTAGCCTTAAGCAACAATCTATTGTCACCCAAAAGGATGCCTCAGTACAAACAGAAAATGATTGACTTTAACAACTGGCTTAGTTTCTGGTGTCATTCAAGGGGGAATCCAGTACCTGACAGCCTGGGAGGATAAGACCGACAGACCACAATATTTTGCCAAAGATGGCCTGCATCTGTTTCACTTGGACTTCAAGCTTCTGGCAGAGGCTCTTGCCATCCCCATAGTGCCTTTTTTAGGAAAAGTGATTAAGTTAAAACTACGCACAAAAATTTCAACAAAACTCAAATTAAAGGTCATGCTGCTAAACAGTAGGAATCTAAACATGAAACTGCACTCCTTGCAAGCATTTTTTAACCCTGGGAAATGCTGACATATGTGCAGTCACAGAAACCTGGTTCAAAGCTGCAGACAGCACCCCAGCCTTACATGGTTGCTCATCCTATCATACATTCAGACTCAACTGTGGGTGGTAAAGCCAAAGGAGGTGGAGTTTCAGTATATATTAAAGACGTACACACCTCCAGGCTGGTCAAACAGTGTGATGCACAGGCAAAACTCCAGGTGCAGTTAACCATTGACAAAGACCCCTATACAAATCGTAGGTAGCTACCGGCCCCCAAATCTGACTTAAGATGCCCAATCTGTCTATCTGGACCTCTTCGAATCTATCAAGATTCAACCCTTTATCCTGATCCTGGGTGGCTTTAACTATACAAACATAAACTGGAAGAACTACTCATGCCAGAACACAAATACCCAAAGACTTCCATACCTTGGAACAGCTAGTCGATATCCCCAAAAGAGGTGATAATATCTTGGACTTGGTACTAACCAACATGAGTACCACTGCAGCATCCCTGCAGTATCATCCTCCTTGGTAAGATTTGACCATAAAGTGGTCACTGTCAAAGGCACCTTCTCCACCCACCCCTGTCTAGCTAAGGTCGAACAAAACTTCTCCCAAAGCTGATTACAGCCTCCTGAGGGATTGTATAAACAGCTTCACAGGCTCCTCCCCTTCTCTAGGAACTGGGACCAGTATCCAAAACTATACCAAAGCACTACACAAGCATTTATTTAGATGCATGGATTCAGGAATACCCCACAAGACTAAATTATCCTCTGCAAGGAAGAGTAAACCTGTCTGGTGGACATCTGTAATAAACTCTATAACAAAAAAAAAAATGCTGTCCAAGACCAAGAAGGAGCAGGTGCCCAATTGGAAGCAATCTCTCCTTAGCCTGAATAAGCAAATAAGAGCACTAGGGAAATCCCCCATAGCAAACTTAGAGTCTAAATTGGCTACATCTACTAGGTACTATCATAATTCACATATGTCTGCAGTCTCAAAAGAATTGTTGCCCAGATCTGTTCAGAACTGGTGGTCAAGGACACCACATATACAAATGCCATAGACCTAGCAAACTTGCTGGCTGACAGATTCCGCAAAACTTCACCCCTCTGCCCACCATCAGTAAATCAATACATTCCCAGTACCCGCCCCCTTCCCCATATATCTAGGGAACAGGTCATCACTGCTTTCTCAAAAGCAGAAAATACAGCCTCCATGGGACCTGATGACATCCCAGGCTGCATCCTACATGAACTCGGGCAGGAACTTACAGCACCATTAGGTGCCCTACTCAACCAAAGCCTGAATACCGGCTTTGTCCCAGTTGAGTGGAGGATAGCCACTGTCATCCCTTTGCACAAAAATGGAGTGTCCACTGATCAGGGAAATTATACGCCCATCAGCCTAACTAGCCTGATCTGCAAGGCCATGGAATGGGTTATCTTGGACCTCATTAACAAGGACATTGGCAACCACCAAACACTCAATCTCACACAGTTTGGCTTTGTCAAGGGGAAGTCATGTGTGCTAAATTTGGTTGACGTCTTTGAGACAATCTCTAAAGCCATGGACAAGAGGAAGACAGTGCACACCATCTACCTTGACCTGGCCAAAGCCTTCGACACTGTTCCCCAGTTGGGCATAATAGATAAACTCTCAACTATGTATCAATCCGAATGTTACCAGATGAGTAACTTAACTGATTAGAACTAACCTAGTCAAAATAGGGGAAATCACCTCAGCCAGTATACCCATAATGAGTGGCGTACCCCAAGGTTTGGTCTTGGGGACTTATTCGGGATATACTTTTCTGAGGTGCAGACCAAAACCAGTGGGCTGTGGTTGACCAAGTTTGTAGATGTTTGCAATCTGGGTGCTGTCATCATTTTCCCTAGTGATGTGGACGCCCTTCAGAGGGTCTCACTCATACAATTGACTGGTCCCAGAAACATGGCCTCAGGCTGAATACCAAAAAATGCCTAATCATCCCCTTTGGGGAGAGTAACGTCCCCAAAAATTATCACATAACCTTCTAAGCATGCAGTCATTAGTGAGGGTTTTGGGCATCCAGGTTGATAGCAACCTGACTTTTGACCACCATGTTGCTTCTGTTATACGGAAATCTTTTTACATGAACAACCTCCATAAATAAGGGCATCTCCTCCAGGGACAAGGTCATAACATCCCAGTATTCTTCCCTTATAAGGTCCATTATTAAGTAAAATGCCCCATTTGTCATGTACCTCGCAAAGCATATGCAGCAGCTGGAGAGACCACAGAGGTTCCTCACCAGGAGACTAGGACCTCAAAAATCTACCATACACAGGCTAAAAGCCCTATCCCTCTACTCTGTTTCATACAGAGTCCTCAGAGGTGACCTCAGTCTGGCATACAAGGCGATCTCAGACACCCGCCTTGATGGGACTGCTGCATATCTGCAAGTCAAGCTCCACTCCAGTAACCTGTACGAGTGGCCTCTGCCTGGTCTGTGACATCAGTAGGACTTGTTAGCAGTACAGATTTGTGTCCCAGAGACCCCCCATCTGTGGAATAGACTCCCTCTCCACGTCAAGCAGAGTACCTCTTTACCCCCTTGCAACCTGGATGGGAAACAGAAAATACATCCCTGGATTCCACCCGTGTCCCTGCTGTACAGGCGCATGGGTGCTGACTTATCTAAACATGGGCTAAACATTTAGCTAGGCTTGTAAGGGCCTTGGGGCCACTAGCCTAGTAACATCCTATTATCCTATGGATTGTGTGGTGGCTTGCCTTATGGGCTTAGAAGTACAGGTTCCATGTGATGTGCCTGTAGATGTTGTTTTGAAAGGGTGCTTTCAGGGCTGCTGAGTGTATTTGTTATGTGGACTTCGTCTAGGAGGTCTTTGGGGTTTAGGAAAGTTAAATTTAAGTGCCTCAGCATATGTGGGTCTATATGCTTTCTTTGAATTGTGTGTGATGGGTGCAGCATGTGTACTACTGACAACCTTGTTGACATCAGGAGTACTTTTATTTGACAGCTTTGCCCCAGTGTCATTGTGTCAGTACAGCTTACATACCTTATCAATTTGAGAATTAACTGGTGGTCGGCAAACGTGGCAATTTGTACATTTTGCCTCAGGATGCCCATATCCACCAAACTGGTAACGGTGATATTGGAAAATTTCATATCCATGTCAGCAGACCTTCTTATTGGTTAGACAGTTGGAGTGAGAATATAAAGCAATGTCAAAGTATCCGGTTTGCAACTCTGGACACAGCTCTTGTCACAGCAAACTAGTTGTCCTGTGTGCAGTTAGGTTTTGATGAAATTTCAGTCATGCTTTTACAGGAAAAAATGTCACTCAGGATGTCTGTGTCTATACAGGACACTGCCAAACACTTGAGGGTAAACCTAATAAGTAGACCCTGAAATATAGATTAGCTTGATTGTCTTTTGTTCTTTGGACATCTGGCATTTTTTGACTTGTAATACTTCAGATTCATGATATTAGCTTGCAGTGTAGGTTGTAAATACTTTTGTTATATATTCACGCACTGTGCGTTAGTGAGGCATTCAATATTAATGTCCATTTTGGTATCGGCAGAACACATGCTACAGATGTTGGAGCAAAAACTAGAAAAGATGTAAGAATAGGTGAGTCCCTTGTATATCTTTAATTGCATGTGTGGAGTTTATTTTATTTGGAGTTGTGCTATAGTAGGTTAATAATTGGGTACTGTTTGTGTGTTTCAAGTAATATTAAACAGCAGAATATTTGATTTTTTTTAAGCTGAAAAGTAGTGCATGCTGCTGCATATGTCAGAAGTAGGCTGTATGTAGATAAGTTATTTACAACTAATTTTCATACACCAGTATGTAAATGTTGAACAACATTTTACATTGTACTAGAGACTGCGGTGGTGGTGCAGTAGCGTTGTCGCCTCATAGTTGCACATTGCCCGTTCGATTCTCAGTTAGTGTCTTCTGTGTAGCGACATGCGTGAATAGGCATTCCTTCGTTGAAGGTTGTGCGTTAGGCCCGGCAAGCCAGCGCATAAAAATCTACTGCCAATCATTAGCGTACCGGAGTTCCGCTGTGGCAACCCCTAACTGGGAAAAGCCGAAAGACAAAACAACTAGTAATGTTTTCACCAAAGTTAGTGTTATCTTTATTTCCTTACATGTCATATTTGTAGAAGCATTTCTTCTCCATGAAAGTATTTGCAGACTAAGAAATCTTTCACTGTTCATTTTTGCAAGTTGTGACAGGCATCGGCTGACTGCACTTACAGCACATTAAACTTTTTCACAGACCAAAGTTTAGTTGTCTGTAAGTTTACATTTCCCTGTTTTCTCACCATTATTATAAAAGCAAATTGGACAGTTTTACATTTGCTTTTTCCATGTCTTTCTCCAAGTGAAAGAATCGATGAATGTTCTCAGTCGAACATGCAGTCCTAAAATTCTGTGAAGATCTAGAGAGAGAAAAAAAAAAGATAATCTCCCAGCAGTCTGTACAGACAAAAGTGACAAGGCCTGGAGTTCAGTTGATACAACTACACATAGATAAATCTATGGACTCCAGTAGTTGTGTGCTTTCTTACAGTCACAGAAGCAATATTTGATTTTTATTTCAGTTAATGTTTCATTTTGGAGCCCAACTATTTTTTTCTTTTAATACAGAGGAAAGGCAAAAGGCATTTTTGAAAACAGACTTTTATAGTCTAGTCTTGACAATAGAGCAGTGGTGGAATATACTTCTGATTGTGCAGGAAGACTGCTCTTGTTTTGTTGGCACTGTGTATATTTGGGATTACTGCAGGGTCAGTCACAGTATATGGTGTGCCTGTTGAGGTATTCATGTTTTTCGTGCCCTTTGCATACTGCATTTAAATATTTTAAATAAAAAATGCTTTCTGCATTTTCCATTGGTTATCTGTAATCTGATGAGAAAGATTGTGCTTGTAAACTCCAGAGACTGACTACTGTAAAAATGAAGTGCAACTTGCATGCCTTCAGAGAGTTTACTTGGACAAAATTGAAAATGGAAAAGTCTGCATTATAGAATACGTACTGCAAATTTGGTGTTCATGTCTTGCACTACTAATAAATAATCTACTGTGATTTTGGTGTTTTTATTGTTTTATTTTCTCCATATTTTTATTTGTTGAACCAACATTGCTGTTAGCCACTGAAGGCAAACTGGCTCAAATAATTACATTTGATACCAGTGTTGAACAATGACTGAAAGAAAGCAAAGCCAAAGAACAAAGGGCAAATGAACCTATAAATGTTTCTAGTGCAGCATAATTCATTGATAAGTCCAAAATACCCAATAACACATTAGTTAAATTCTGTTGTTAACAAAGGTAAATCTAGGGGGAAAACATAAATTTGCAGTAAGTCTCTTCTAGTTCTCCAAATCTGATTTGGACAGAAGATCCATTACACAGACATTTTAAAAGAGGGTCTAACGCAGACAAATAAATGGTGCCAAAGAGTAAAACGTAATGCACAAGTGCCTTTAGAAAAGAAAAAAAACTACCACCCAGGCTACTTACTCCATCAATAAGACACCTGTAACAGCTGACCCTGTAGTCAGAGGTCTGGGAATATTTGTAGACAGTAGTCTGAACTTTGACCATTGTGGTCAAATTAGTAAGAAAATCACTCTGTGTTGCTCAACCTTTAAGTAAGGGCATTCCAGGTCCAAATAAGTCATAGAGCCACTTTATTCAGCCCTTATCAGATGTGTCATTGAGTATAATACCCCGTTTGGCATGTACTTGACCAGACGTTTGCAGTAGTTGGAATGCCTAGAAAGGTTTCTTACCAGTAAAATCTAGTGTATAAACACATTGTCCTCTATGGATTGCCATTGCCTTAAAGCCCTATCGCTAAGACTGCCTCTCAGTAACCTGTAGGAGACCATGACTGACATGCAGGGCATCCTTGGGCAAAAGGTCCGAGATGGATCCATCTGTAAAATGAATAGCATTAGAACCATTGGAGTCAAGGATTTAAATTGTGCTTGTGACATAAGACCTGTTGGAGAGACAGACAAGCATCCCCGTGCCCTGTAACAGGCTCCCCATCCGTGTGAAGCAGAGGCCATCCCTAACCTAAGAAGCTGAGATCCCTTATAAGATCCTCCAAACTAGCTACGAAAATAAAATCGCCAGTAATTCCAAGGACAACCACAAAGCATTCACATTCTATAGCTATGTCAAGAATCTCGATGGCAACACCCAGATCTGCTCTGAGTTACAGCACAAAGGCACGAAAATTACAGAACCAACTGATATTGCCAACATCCTGGCAGATAGGTTCAGTGCTAACTTTACCTCACCCTCACCCCCTAAAGGGCCCATATCTATACAGGAAGAATGCAGAGTCCCTGTAATCACAACTATGCAGGTGAAAGCTGCGCTCTCTAAAGCCAAAAACACAGCATCCATGGGACCGGACAACATCCCAGGCTGCGTTTTACATGAACTACAGAGTGAACTGGCTCCCCACTTAAGCACCATGTTCAGTAATAGCCTCGCATCAGGCTTTGTGCCCACTGAATGGTGCACTGCAACAGTTATCCCACACCACAAAGGGGGAGCCACCACTGATCCTGGGAACTATAGACCTATTAGCCTGACGAGCCTGGTCTGCAAGGCCATGGAACTTAATTATCATGGAACTCCTAAACAAAGACATTGGTAACCTCCAAACTCTGGATCCCACCCAGTTCGGGTTTGTGAAAGGCAGATCATGCCTCCTGAACCTGATCGACTTCTTTTGAGGCAGTCACCAAAGCCGTAGATGACGGTAAGGTGGTTCACACAGCCTATCTTGACCTCGCCAAGGCTTTCGACACCATCCCCCATTCTGGAATTATAGCTAAACTCAATAAACTAGGCATAAATTCCTACGTCACAAGATGGGTTGCCAACTGGCTCACTGACAGAACCCACACTGTAAAAGCTGCAGACTCCAAATCTGACCTCAAACCAGTGACAAGTGGAGTACCACAGGGTTCCGTCCTGGAACCGCTCCTGTTTGGTATCTACTTCTCTGAAGAAAGCTGCAGACTCCAAATCTGACCTCAAACCAGTGACAAGTGGAGTACCACAGGGTTCCGTCCTGGAACCGCTCCTGTTTGGTATCTACTTCTCTGAAGTACAGGCTAACACAGAAGGCCTCTGGCTAACAAAGTTCGCAGATGACTGCAAACTGGGAGCCATAGTCAAGTCCCCAAATGATGTGAACATCCTACAGAAGGGCCTCTCTGAGACAGATGCCTGGTGTTAGAGCCATGGCCTCAAGCTCAATGCCAAAAAGTGCAGTGTTATCCCCTTTGGTAAGAACTCTGTACCCATGAGCTTACCACATAGGCAGCAATCTACTTAACACCGAATGTGTGATAAGAGACCTTGGGACCCAGGTGGACAGTAGTCTCTCCTTTGATAGTCACATCACCACAGTAGTCAGGAAGACCACCTACGTGGCACACCTAATCATAAAAGGGTTCTCATTCTGGAAAAAAAGAGGTCATCGTTCCCCTCTACTCGACACTCATTAGACCCATTATAAAGTACAATGCCCCTTTTGGAATGTACCTCACAAGACATCTGCAGCAGCTGGAAAGGCCACAGAAGTACCTCACAAAGAGGATTACTGGACTCAAACAAATGCCCTATACTGACCGCCTCAAAAAAAACTCCAGCTTTACTCTGTAGCATATCGTCTACCGCCTAGGTGATCTCTGCCTAACATATAAAGTTGTGTCAAACCCAGAGCTGTTGGACATGCTACACCTAAAGAAATCCCAATCCCTCCAAGCTACACGCTCTAGGGACCTAAACCTTGTTACCACAATAAACAGGACATGCTGTAGGGATAGATTCCTATCTCAGAGACTTCCCATACTCTGGAACAGGCTACCCATCTATGTCAAGCAAAGTTCCTCATTAGCACTCTTCAAGAAAAATCTTGATGAGTGGATGGGAAATAGGAAATACACCCCGGGGATCACTTCTGTGTCTCTGCACGACAGTGGCACAGGAAAATAACTTTCTTGGGTGGCGTAAGCCAGGGAACCTTGTTGGCTAGGCTTACGTAGGCCCTTGGGCTGAGCCTAGTACCTACCTATGAACCATATTTAAGTGTAACCTTGATCAATGGATGGGAAATTGGAAATTCTCTTTGGGTGTGGCCCCCATGTCGCTGATAGTTTGGGCATTACTGTTTGCCTCTGTGTGTAACACCCCCCCCCCCAAAAAAAAAATAACTTTTAGAAACTTACTAACATATCATTTCTTAAACACCATGATACATGGGAACACAATTGGGTTGGATTGCATGGCTAGGCTTGCAAAGGCCCTAGTGGTCATTAGCCTAGTATATACCTGTGAACCTACAAAGGTATCACTTGGGTCGTCCACAGGCAGGCTTCACAAAACTGATTTCAACATCTTAAGTTATTTAACAGGGTGAAGTTGTCAAACACAGCCCCCCCCCCCCCAAATAAACACCCTAGCTCAGATCAAATACATTACTAATAAAGAATGAGAAATGAGAAAAAAAAAAACACCTCCACTGAACCCAAGTAAACTTTATTTTTTTTTTCAGTAATGCAAGCAGTAAAAACTAAATTTAAGTGCATTACTTTATCAGGAACAGTAAAAATAACATTTTGAAGTGAAGTATAACTTGAACTCCATTGATTCTGCAAGCAGGAATAACAAATGAATAAATTAAAATGTTAAAAAAAAGTATTAAATAAGCTCTAACTAGGAATGCATGCAAGACATCAACCACTTCCTAAGTCCTAAAATAGAGTTTATGCATAAATGACCATCAGCCCCTGTGACAACATATAGCAGACTTAAGATGTGTATTCACAAGTATAGTACACAGAAGTGCATCATTGCATAAGTATAAATACCCATTGAAAAAATAGTATTATACCATGACCCCCCCCCAAAACGTGCACGCTGATTGGCCAGCGTGCCCGTTGTAAATCGAGTTATACTAATGGAAAAAGGTCCGGTTGCCTGGACTTTTTTCCATTAGTATAACTTCGATTTAACACTGTCTCGCTATGTTAAATGGGTTTAACATAGCGAGACCTTTAAAATAAGCACGGAGATCTCCGTTGCTTATTTTAAAGCTGTCTCATATGTTAAACCCATTTATAGACAGTGTTTTAAAAAAAAGCAACGGAGAAAGCAAGATCTCCGTTGCTTTTTTGTAGTGTTTCGCAATGTTAAATGAGTTTAACATAAGCAACGGACATCTCCGTTGCTTATTTTAAAACTGTCTTGCTATGTTAAACTCATTTAACATAGCGAAACACTAAAAAAAAAGCAACGGAGATCTTGCTTTCTCCGTTGCTTTGCCAACTCTGATGTACTGCGCAGGCGCGCAGTACATCAGAACTGCCGCGGATGCCAGACATCTGCGGAAGGGCAGTAAACAGGCATTATACTATGCCATTATTTAAGAAAAGTAATAGTTTCTTTTCTTAAATAATGTCATGGTATAATAGCAATAACCCACTTCTGGGTGTGGGTAATGCTAAATTTACCCACGGTTGGCTTTGTTTGGTCCCTCGGGCTTCGCCCTCGGGGACCAAACCACGCCAACCGTGGGTAAATTTAGCATTACCCACACCCAGGCATGGGTTATTGCTATAGTAGAACATGCACAATTACTACAGAAGCCCAGTTACTTAAGGCAACATGCGTACAGACTGCCAAACCAATTTAAGAAAAATGGCAGGGGAGCATTATTTTTTAAATACGTCTTTCAATTCACGGAATTTCCACTAACTTGATTCCACTTATGAAAAAAATTTAACTATGCTCACTTGCTTAGTGTTCCCTAGATGCAGTTTCCCTGCTTATTCACTGCAAAAAGTTTAAAGATCACATGTCACTGCTTTGCCTTCTTACTCCACTGTAAATTGGTGATTTCTTCTTTTCAAGCTGCATACCTAAAACAGTCTCCCTGTTGAAGATTATGTAAAACTTTAAGCTGCTGTTGACTGTATCAGAAGCATTCAGCAATCCTTTCTAGTGTATCAAAATAGATGTTGTATTTAATTATGGTTTCAGAGTTTTATTCAGAGAAACTCTGCTCTTAAAATTGTCACTGGGTGTTAACTCCACTACAAAAATGTTTTTGTCCGTTTTATCATACCAGTAGTGTACATGAGTATATATAATCCACAAGTTGTGAAGAATAGCTTCTAGAAACCAGCATTACCATAAAAATTGTTTCCAGCTTTCTCACACCAGCACTCTGGAGAGATAAAAACTCATGTCATTGAGCACTATGCATCTTGCCTCGCTGCTGTGTAATAAAATTTGCGACTTAGCATACACATTCCCTGCACTATGCATCTTGCCTCACTGCTGTGTAATAAAATTTGAGACTTGGCACACCCATTCCCCTTTAATTCACCATCCATATCAGGCACTCCTAAGCTAGGTGTTCAGATGACATCAGGTACGTCTGCCGAGTTTTATTGGATGGAGAGCATATTCCTGATGCTATCCGAGTATCTGGCTTAGGAGTGCCTGACGTGTGACCAACCGCATGCTGCCTGTTTATTTTGCTCATACCTGAACTGAGATTTAAGGAGTGCATTCCACCAAATTACTTGAGTGCATGCATATGCTGATTTTGCTCGTAGCATTTTGCTGGTGTCTTTGCTGTGTTTTTAGCAAATCATATATTTTGAAAAGTGTTTTGCACAAGGTATCCATCTACACAGGGGTACTTGTTGTGAGTTGGACAATTGAGCAAACATGGACATTGGCTTTTGGAACTCATGCTTTGGCTCTTTCTCCTAGTTTCACGATCTGGACACTAGGATTTGATACGGTGAGTTACCCCTAGATAGTCTTGGAAGAAGGAAGAGGTAACATTCTTAGTGTGTGATTACAAGGTGTGGAAGTGCATTCTGCTGCAAGGAAGCAATAGCAGCAGAATGGATTCATATTCAGAACAAGGTAGTCTGTTTCACACAGCACACTGTTGGAGATGCAGTAGGTATGCAGCAAACTGATCTTGCAGACATTCTATTTATATTGCATTAAGGCAGACTGGCTAATGAGCAAATGCTGTCATTTTTTGGGAAAGGACTGACACTAACGTTTCCTGGACTGAGATTGTGGATAAGTGCATTGTGCTTGTTGACATTGCAACAAAGGCACTTAGTATGACTCAGTATCCTTTACTTTTACTTTGCGAGTTCTACAAGACTGTTATGCTTACCATTGGGGTGAAGACTGACAATGTAATAATTCCACAGCAGTAGGAAAATGTACAAAAGAACGCTGGAATAGCTTGTACATTATGCAGTAGTAAAATCCTCAGTTACAATGAAACCTAGAACTGTTTTCCCAAGAAAATGTCCTGTGATCCAGTTGAGACCAAAGCTGTGACTGTCCAGGTCAAGCTAGGTATTTTAGGGCACTGCAGTTGAGTCACTTGGATTTGTGCTTCAGGGCATTCCATCCATTTTACACAAAGGGAATCAACCATCTGTGGATGTGATTTCTGAAAATGTACAATTAATCTTTTTGTGAAGTATTTTTCTGCTAAATGTGACTGTTCTGTGGAAGAACATTATTTTGCTTTGATTTTTTTTCCCAGTGTTAAGCAGAGGATACTGTGAAAAGTGAGAAGAAGAATACTGTCATATTAGGCATGAAGTTAAAAACCTGTGGTTGGCAGAAATATATGGACTGGAATAATAGAAATTTAAGATAATATTAAAGATATTTTGACATATGGGTGAACCAAAGTATTGCTTCAGCTGTGAGGATGTAAATCATTTAATTAGTGTTTGTCCCCCAAAGCTATCAAAGAATGCAAATTGTGATCCAAGAAATGTATTTGTTGTATTTCTTAAATTTGTTAATGGGTTAAAGCACTCATTATAAGTGACAGTTTCAGCTTGGGAATACAAACAGTCAGAATTACATTTAATGAGATGTAGTAGAGTATAATGATATCACACTTATTTTATTATTGGCTAAGACAAATGTTGAAAGTATATGCAATTTTAATGTACATTGACCGTAAACAAAGACAAATCTCGTGTAGCAAATGAAGCATCTGTGATGATTACAGTTGTGCATTGCTTAAGGGTAATGATAGTATTACGGCTGGCTGAAGTGAAGGCTGTTAACATTTGTGAGTAGGTGGAAGAAGGCATGTTGAGCAAAAGATGATGCAAGTAAGAAGTTTAGATCAGTGCAGTACAATGTGGCATATGAAGGACAAGTAGGAGTGTTACCAGCGGAAGAAGGAGACTGCGGTGTAGTTCAGGTTAGGTGATGAGATAGAATAAAAGGTAATGACCTTTGGCTAATTAGAGGAAGTGGGCCTTTAGCGGAGTGCTAAATTTTGGGAAAGCTGAAATGTTTTTACTTGTGGGGATTAATTTTAGCAGTAATCCATGACTGTGCATGGGTATCAGGATTTACCTAGGATTGGCGTGATTAAATAAAGCAGCCATGGGTAAATCCTGATATACCCATGTACAGTTGTGGATTACTGCTATTATGCCAGTACATTATTTAAGAAAGGAATTGTTTACCTCTCTTAAATAATGTAAATGTGTAAGGGCACCTCAGTCGTCTTCCACATTGTCTTCTGTATACTGATGCACTGTGGATGCGAATGATACTTGCATTCCCTCGCTTGCACAGTACATTAGTGCAGGAGAAGCGATGGAGAAAACAGAATCTGCAATGCTGTTTTTATTTAACTATTAAAAATAGAGATTTACTAAGGATAGTGCAAATAGAAGCCTACCTGATTTTTCTTATATTTGTTTAGTTTTTGCAGACTGCACCTGATGTTTTTTTACCCATTGCGAGCCTCTGTGTATGCTGTACTAAAGCAGCTGGGCTTGGTATGTGCTCGATTTACAGTGGGTACGCTGGTTAGGCTTTCCAATTAGCATGCTCGTTTTTGAATAGTAATGAGCCTTTATTGCATAATTTCTCAGTTTTGGACCTAGCATAGAGACATAGTGATCTGTGAAATGGAGTTAAGTTTTGGGAGGCTGCCGAGTTGTTGTGGTTTCTGAGCCTGTAAGAGGAAGGTGTTCTAATTAGTGTTTTGTTAGGGGAGAGAAGGCTTGGTTGGCTAGGACTTTTAATAGCTGGGATCCAATGAGAAGGTAGACTACTAGTTGAACAAAGAGCCATTTTCCTTTTTTAGTACAATAAATTGTTGTCATTTAATAGACAAAGTGAAGCACAGAACTCTTCATTATCAGTAGCAAACATATGGAGCAAGAAAGGAAGGTGATGGTTTGTCTTTGATGTAGAGCTTGTTTTGCAAACTGCTAATTTGAAAAACTAGTAAGGTCCTATGAAGTGATATTGGTAAAAATTATGTAGAAACTTCAGTGCTTAGGATCAGATTATGGAAATGAAGAAACTAATGTTAGGACAGCATAGATAAAAATGTTGGGGAGGTAAAAACTCACAAAAGATTTGAATTTTATGGTCAAATGAAACTGGTGTTGGTCTAACATTGGAAGAAGAAAGGGGATCTGCAGGGAAACTTGGTTAAAAAGAATAGTAGTAGTAAGGGAAATAGATAATTTAATAATTTTTTCTGTCTGCATCAGTTGCTCGGGTCTATATCAGAACATCAAAGTTTTAAAACTTCAAATGTTCTAATATCGACCCGTTTTAATCGAAAGCTAAAAATAGTGAAGCTGCAGAACACCAAATTCTTTGCTAGGGAAAGAATTTGGTTGGCCGGTTCTGTGGCTTCGCTATTTTCAGTGCTGTGATGGAGATTTACAGGTCGGGTTCAAGTAAGTGTGCGATTGTGTGGTTGTTAGGATTAGGGCTTGGGTTAGGTGAGCTTAAGGTGAGGGCGTGGGTTAGGTGAATTAGGTTTAGGGGCGGGTTAAGTGAGTTAGGGTTAAGGCACGGGTTAGGTGAGTGCGCGATAGTGACGGACCTTAGGGTTAGGGTTTGGGTTAAGGTAAGTGGATAGATAGTGTATGTATAGTTTAGTGTAGGGTTAGTTGTAGAATTATAAGTGTGTGTGTGTATTGATGTTTTTTAGGTGTGCTTGTGTTGTGTGTTTCGAAATAGCAAATTTTTCCCCAAGGCAAAAAATTTGCTCTTCTGAATGTTCAATATTATGTGGTTTAGATATTTTAAGTTCAAAGAAATAGCTTTCGCTATTTTCATCTTTCGATAACTAACTATTGAGCAATTGCGTTTACATCACGTTGAGTGACTTTTTTTTTTGGTTTTAAGATGGTGTCAGGAAACAACCTTTAATGGAATATATTTACTTTATACACAGATGTCCTTCAAGGATGCATCTGCAGTCATAACATATGGGTTGTTCAGCCTCAGGCAGCCCTTCAGTCGGCCGGATTCCAAAGTCTGGGTCTGGCCTCGGCTGATGTCGCACTTCACCCAACGTCATAGCTCCTGGGGTATAAAGGCATCAGCCGACGCCATTTTCCTCAGTCTTTCTTGCCGCGCGGTGCCCGAAGCAGAAGCTGTTCGCAAGTGCCGGTCGGTCAGATCCAGAGATTTCAGCTACCAAAGACTTCTAAAAAAGCTAAGTACCCCATTGGGGACTCTTTCTTGCCTCAGCCGATGTCAGACAAAGTAAATAATTGTTTAACTTGTGGGAAACAAATACCTCATAAGGATTTCCACTCTTATTGCCTTCCTTGCTTAGGCCCAGACCACGACGTATCCGCTTGTTTAGCCTGTGCTTCCTTCAACAGACGGACACTTAGACGTCGGTCGGAGTTTGCAGAAGAGTTTTTTGGTTCCGTTTTTGCATATAAAATGCCGTCGGAGACTCCGACTACACATTTAGCCAAACAACGCAAGGAAAAGGACCGACACTCGCGGCCCGCGGTTTCGGCTGAAACCGCGGTTAAGCCTATCACGAGTGTCTCTGTTTCGGCTGAAACAGATTCCTCTGTTCTTCCTTCTGCCGAAAGCATGCCTCTGACAACCGAGGCCACAGAGGCCCCGGCTGAGTCAGCTACAGAAATTTCTACCGAAGAAGCAGGTGCACAAGAATTGTCCGACACCATTCCGTTGGACATCTCTACTCCTGCACGTGGGGCAGCTAGACCCCCTGCTTCTATGTCTATTAAGGCCTTCTCCAGGGCTAAAGCAGCAAAATTTTCCAAGGCCTTACCAACAAAAGCTTCCTCTCACAGACCTTCCTCAAGTTCTCAGATTCTCAGCCTTGCTGAGGACCTTATATCTCTGATTAGGGGATCCCAACCTCACCCAGACAGGGCCTCACAGCCTCCTCCTGAAAAAAGGCCTAGGACTGAACCCCCTGAACCTCTCTCCTCTGACTATTCCTTGGATGGTTCAGATTTATCAGACCATCAGGAAGGACCATACTCACCTTATGAGGATTCGGATGCAGAAGACTCAATTCCTTCTGCCTCCCCCCCCAAGAAGAATTTTCCTTTGGGGAGACTTTACACTCAATGAGGGAACACTTTCAATGGCAGGGTCAGGATTTTTCTGATTCTAGGAAAAGGCTAGGGACTTTTTTACACTTGCCACAGCATAGGCCTTTAGCCATACCACCTGTACTATCAGTTGTTGATGATGCATACAATGATGCCAGTTCTGCCCCTGATTGTCTTCCCCCGGCCCCTGCCAAACCTGACCGATATTACAGGGTCCCGGATTCTCACTTCCACTTGTATAAGGCCCATGCTGCAGACCCAGAAACTATTTCTCAGGGCCCAAAGGATGTTGTAGCTGCCACTGCCAAAAACCCCCTACCCTCTGAAAGAGAGTCAAGAGCATTAGAGAGATGGGGTAAAACGGTTTATACATCTGCTACTCTTTCTGCCAGGGCTTTAAACTGTCAATTTCACATGATACAGTACCAGGAATTTTTGTTAGATCAGCTGAATAAAAAGCTTTCCTCTCCTGAACCTTTAGACCGTAAGTCCCTTCAGGATTTGGTACACAACTCTCAGCAGGTCAGTAATCATTTCTTAAAATGTGGCTATGATGCACTGGAGGCTTCATTTAGATCCGCTATGACTGGAGCAGTGATTCGATGGCATGCCTGGCTAAAAGAGCAATCCTTGCCAGACCATGTCAAGTCTAAACTCCTAGATGCCCCTATGGAGAAACAAAGTTTATTTGGCTCCCCTGCACAGGAGGTTCTAAAGAAAGTGGAAGAAAAAGCGAAATCTGTGCAAACAGTCAAGGATTTTCTGCAGGTTCAACCTCCGAGGTTCAGCAGAAACTGGCCTTCAAAGAATTGGTCCTTTCCAGACACCTCCAGAGCACAGAGAGGCAGAGGTCAATCAAGGGGTGCCTACAGGGGTCGTCAGTGGCAACCTGCCAACCAGAGGAGTACCGCCACAGCTGCGACTACAACCACTTCCACAGGACAGACACAATGACTTGGCTCTGATTCCGCCTACCAGGGAACAACTGGAAGCACCCTTGGGTGAAAAGTTAGCTTTATTTTCAAAAAACTGGCATTCCATTACAGGAGACAAATGGATATTGCAAACAATAGACAAAGGCTACAGGTTTCACTTCCACACTTTACCAAAAAAGAGAGGAATGCCAAACCTTCCACCAAGCCAGAAGCCAGAGGCTCTAAAACAAATCATCAACTTACTAAGGATGAGAGCAATAGAAAGGGTACCATCTATGGAACAAGGCCAAGGATTTTACTCCAGACTATTCCTTGTACCAAGAAAAGAAACTCAATGGAGGCCTATTCTCGACTTGTCCGCACTGAACACATATCTCATTGTACCAAAATTCAAGATGCTGACCCTACAGCAACTTCTTCCCATGTTGGGCAAGGAGTCTTGGCTGGTGACTCTAGATCTCAAGGAGGCATACCTGCACGTCCCTATACGACCAGATTGGAGAAGACACCTCAGATTTCTTGCAGGATCAGAGCATTATCAATTCTCAGCATTGCCCTTTGGCTTATCTACTGCTCCCAGAGTATTCACAAAATGCCTGGCATCAGTAATTGCACATTGCAGGCTTCAGGGAATTCAGATCTACCCATACCTGGACGACTGCCTAATACAAGCGGACAACAAGACAAAAATAATAAAGTATTTGGCCTATGTCATACAACTGTTACAAGCCTTGGGATACACAGTCAACATACAGAAGTCAAGACTAGTGCCATCCCAAAGGATAACATTTTTGGGTGCAGAACTGGACACAATAACTTAGATGGCTTTTCTCACAGAAGAAAAACAAAAGCAACTCCCAGTCTACTTCATGGCATTGACCAGACAAACTCAGCTTACTGCAAGGAAAGTCCTGCAGGCCCTGGGTTACATGGCATCTTGCATAATCTTGATCCCACATGCCAGGCTGCATATGAGAAAATTACAATGGTACCTAAGGAATGTATGGTCTCAACACAGACACAGTCTAGAAACCATGATACCAGTCATTCCATGCCTGAAAAAAGAATTCCTGTGGTGGGCTCAGGCCTGCCAGACCAACAGAGGGTTGCCTTTCCACAAACCACAACCAAGGCAGACCATCACCATGGACGCCTCAGACCTAGGCTGGGGGGCACACATGGAAGACAAGTGTATCCAAGGCCTATGGTCTCAAGACCAGCTGAATCTACACATAAATCTAAAGGAGATGCTGGCAGTGAAGCATGCAATCGAGGCATTCAAATCATTCCTCCAGCAAGGACACCTGCTGATAAGGACAGACAATACCACAGTCATGTGGTACATCAACAAACTGGGAGGCACGCATTAATACCCTCTATGCCGGATGGCAATGGACCTGTGGAACCTAGGCCTGAATCTCAACATTCAACTGCAGGCCAGAGTCGTACCAGGAAAAGAGAATTCACTAGCAGACAGCTTAAGCAGAACTACCACGGATGCTCACGAATGGATGCTGCATCCAGACATCTTCAAAAACATAACAAAGAAATGGGGAATGCCAGAGATGGACCTGTTCGCCTCCCCACTCAACCACCAACTGAAGAAATTCTGCTCAAGAGAATACCACCCACAAGCCTGGAGGGTGGACTCCCTTTCTTTCAGCTGGAAGGCCCTGACAGTTTATGCCTTTCCACCTCTCCCATTGATGTACAAAGTTCTACTGAAGATCAGGGAGGGACAGCCAAAGGTGATTCTGATAGCTCCAGACTGGCCAAGGCAGCATTGGTACCCGCTACTGAGAAGCATGTCTCGGACGAACTCATGGCCTCTACCTCTATGGCCTTTCTAACGCAGAACAACTACAAGACCCTGCATCCAAACTTGAAAACGCTGCAGCTAACTGCCTGGAAAATTAACTGCCTGGAAAATTGCATAAAACAAAACCAATCTGTTTTATCTCAGAGGGTCAAGGACATTATCCTGGAGGCTCTCAGACCCTCCACAAGAAAAACATACTCAGCCAAATGGAAGAGATTCCTTATTTGGAGTGCATCAAAGGGAACAAATGTCACACTGGCAAACCTAGCACACATCCTAGAATACTTAGCAGAACTGTTCCACAATGGCCTGTCCTATTCTTCCATTAAGATTCATGCTTCAGCAATTTCAGCAGAGTACAACATGGATCCTCCTATCTTCTCTCACCCTCTCCTCAGACAATTTTTAAGAGGGATCAAAAATGTAAAACCTCCAAGGAAACCACCTCTGCCTGCATGGAATCTCAATTTTGTGCTGGAAAAATTAACACTTCCCCCTTTTGAACCAGCAGCATCAGCAGCCTTACAGTTCTTATCTTGGAAAACTGCTTTCCTTCTAGCAATCAATTCAGCAAGAAGGGTATCCGAGTTACAGGCATTAATGGCAGTGCAGCCTTTCCTTATCTTTCACCAGGATAGAGTGTCTCTGAGAACCAATCCTACTTTCATGCCAAAGGTGGTATCCAGGGTATCCTTGAACCAAGCTATTCATTTACCTACATTCTTCCCTAACCCACAGAACAGGGGGGAAAAACTATTGCACACCTTGGATGTACACAGACAACTGCGCTATCTGGACAGAACTAAAACCAGCAGAAAAACTGACCAGCTTCTGGTAGCATATGCAACAGGAGTGCAAGGAAAAGCAATTTCCAAACAGACAATTTCAAAATGGATAGGAAATTGCATTTGATTCTGCTACTCTTTTCATGGAAAGACAACTCCTGAAAATATCAGGCCTCACTCCACAAGAGCCACAGCCACCACTACAGCTTTCCTACGAGGAGTGGCTACCAAAGACATTTTAGAAGCTGCTACTTGGAGCTCCGTGCATACATTTGCCAAGCATTACAATCTTCCTTTATACTCCAGATCCCGAGCAGGTTTTGCAACTGCAGTTTTACAGGGGATCTTAACTACACCATCATTATCTTAGTGCCTCCTCCCCCAGTTTGGCTATGGTATTCTACCCATATGTTATGACTGCAGATGCATCCTTGAAGGACATAGTACAGTTTTGTACCTACCGTAAATGTATCCGATAGGTATGCATCTGCAGTCAGGATTACCCACCCTCCTTCCCCTCTGTGGTATTCCTAGGGTACTTACCCCTCTTTTAGCTAGCTGGGGGAATCTATTATGGTGTATTTGTTTGTATGTATATATGTGTATATATATTTTGCTTTCTCCCGTTTGGAATTTTCTACATTTATCCAAATTTAGCCTTCCTAGAGGGCACCTGGCATCTGGGGCAAGAAACACTGAGGAAAATGGTGTCGGCTGATGCCTTTATACCCCAGGAGCTATGACGTCGGGTGAAGTGCGACATCAGCAGAGGCCAGACCCAGACTTTGGAATCCGGCCAACCGAAGGGCTGCCTGAGGCAGGACAACCCATATGTTATGACTGCAGATGCATACCTATCGGACATCTACATTTATGGTAGGTACAAAACTGTACTTTTCTTACTGGAGATTAAAGGGTACAGTTTGAAGCAGTATGGAAAAGGAAGGCGATTTGGAATTTGTGAGGTGGTGATGCCTTTTCTGGCATTACTTTTATTATTTAGAACTTCAGTTATAAATGTGCTGAATGTTACTTTTTTGTGAGACCTGGTAAGGTGACAGTAGTTCATTTAGATGTTGCACAGAGAGCATTAGTTTACAAAGATGTATTAATAGATTTTTGTGACTTTGGTGGTGGTATATCTGGATGTGATATTTCTGGGAGATTTCAGTTGCAATTTAAGTACACCCTAACCCCATGTGCAAAAATGGGGAAAAGGGGGTTGAGGATGGATGGATGGAAAAATAATCACTCCTATTTAAAACCAGTTCAATCCATTAAGGGAGTACTGCAGTGTGGACATAAGTGAGCTAATGAGTATCACAGGGGTAGTCTACAGACTGGAAAATATTTTTTTATACGTGTACAAGAAGACCAAAAAAAAAAAAAAAAGATGTGCCGTAAAGCTTCAGAAATCATTGTGTAATGTATATAATTTGCTGCAATCTTTATTTTATTTATTGCAGTTTGTTAACCAGGTAAGTGAACTGATCTACTTGCCCTTTTCAGTCACGACCTGAGTGATATCTAATGGTGAGCAAGGCCGTAAAGCAAGGTTGTGCCTCATTAGTACATTTTATTTTGTTTAGTAAAGAATATGGTCTTAAAGACAGTTTCAAAAAAGATGAGTCCTAGAAATTCATTATATTATCCTGGGCCATGGTATATTCAAATGATCTGATTATGATGGCAAAGAATTAGGGCAAAGATGCAACAGATCCTCAAAGTATTTCAACAATGTGTATCTTGACCTGGCTAAGGCCATTGACACTATTCCCTGTGATGTCATCACACAGAAGAAAAATTGACTTGTGTATAGTAAGATGGATAGTAAGTTGGCTGAAGGACAGAACCCCCCCCCCCCCGGTGTTTCATCAGAAAGTGTGAAAGTGACCAGCAGTGTCCCTCAGGGTTCAGTTTTGGGACCTGTACTTCTTTGCATTTATTTCTTAGATATCCAAGTAGAGAGACAAAACCTCTGATTAGCAGTTTGTAGATGACTGCAAACGTATGACACCCAAATCCGCAAGAATGAACTCTTCTTTAGTAAACTCTTGGTGTTGTGAAATGGGATCAGACTAAATGAAAAAAATTATCATTACACAGACAAACTCTCCTCTCGTCGTATTCTCTAGAGAGCATACCACTGCAAAACAGAAATGTAGTCGGGAACCATGGTACCTGGGATGACTACTCCTCCATTTCTGTCCATCATGTAATGGTGGTAGTCAGGAAACAGTTTTATTTCGCACAGCTAATTGCCAAAGAATTATCATCAAGGTCTAAAGAGGTAAATATTCCTTTTTTTTAAATGCCTTTTATTAAATCTTCATGATTTAAACAGTGACATGTGGACAGATGCATTCAAAGAAAATAAAACAAACCAAAGTAACTGACTGTTATTTTCCTGCGTTGTACATGTTATCTTTCGAAGTTATCTACGTCCCATATTACACAAATCCTGGCTTCCAAGTTAATCACTTTTCTAAAGGTCCCAATTCCAGTTCTTTTATCTCCTGTACAATATACAGCACTTTAGTTGCAAATGGTTTAGATTTTGATTGACATGTTCTAGGAATTGCTTCTTTGACAGTCCGTGGCATTAAACTTAGTTTGGCCTTGCCATGTCTGGGCAAGTCAGATACTATATTCTAGCTCAAATAAATAATCTCTTTAATTAGAACCATTTGCTTCTTCGATATTTCTGAAAAAGTACTCTATAGGTAACCTTTTAAAATCTGCCAACTTGTTATACTCCCAAAAACATGTCCCAAGTTACCTCTCTCTTTTCCCATCACTCCTCTAGCATTTGCTATCTACCTGCGAAAAACATTCTCTGAAGTCCTGGTTGTGGTATTAAAAATACATATGCAAACACTTCTGTGCCAAAATCCTAAAAGTTCTGGTCTTTGTTGGGTACCCGAGTTACATACAGATGTCATCCTGTTGTTCCTTTTGTAAGTTGTCTTTACCTCTACAAAAGACTGGGAAGATGGAAGGGAATTACTCCATTATACTCTGTACTGATCAGACCAGTTGTTTTTAGCATAGTGCTCCTTTCAAGATATATCTCATGAACTATATCAAAGAATTAGAAGAACTCCAAAGGTTGCTAACTGAGCAGATCACGGGCCTAAAGTCCCTGAGCTACCAAGAGAGACTGGAAGCTCTATCCCTTTATTTAACTGACTTGTCTGTCTTTTGAGGAGAGATTTCTTTCTAACTTACAACATTAGTAACTAAGGCGTCCTGAACTTTCTGCATCTTTGCAAGTCCAATACCTCTGCCAGTACTAGAAAAAAGCAAGCAACTGCCTCACAATCAAAATTGAGCCATGTTGACTCAATGGGAAGACCCCATAATGTTTTTGTGGCATATTACAGAACTAGATTACCAGGTCTTTCTTCCGCATAGATACTGCTGCTGTCCAGTTCGAACCAAGGTCCGTCAGTTGGTAGTTCTGTGTCTTAAACTTTGTGCTGTCAGGCTGGGGTAGTAACAAGGACATAAATCTTCAACAAAAGACCGACCTTGGTGAAGGAACAGGTTTATAACCCAGTGCCTCCCAAACCTCTTCATCTTTGGAAAGAAAGACGTAATGCAAAAAGTAAAGTTATGGCTATGCCAAAAGAGTTGGGGGTTTAATGCAGCAAACACGGATTGTTAAACTGTTTACAGGAGAGAGATATTGTGTGTTGCTTAAAGAAAGGCCTTTAATAAACCTAAAGAACCCTGTTTTACATCCACCTGTCTTTCCAGTGTCTTCGACAGATAGGACATTGGTTTAAGGATAAGACCTTTGTTTAAAGATTAACTTCAGTGTCAGTATTGGAAACGTAATCTAAGTAGCCAGCATGGAAAATGTATGGTAATGAATCATGCCAAGCTTCGATGCTTTCTTTCACCATATTCCACTGTTCCTTCGAATAAGCTACAGTGATTAATTTGGGACTTAACCTCCCACCTAGCCAGTTGAATAGATTTCCTTAGTGATGCATTTTGAAAATAAGATTCAGTCAAACCTCTACACTATTTTGGACTGAAAGGATTTGGGCAGTGTAGTCAGAAATAGTAATAGGAAGGATGTGTAACCTGTTCACCATGTAAACATGCTCTGCTGGACAGCAAAATCTGTCTTGAAAGGGCTTTGTAAGTAAGTAATGTACACCTTTTATGAAGCTTCTCAGTCAGTAAGCACATTCCTGTATCCACTGTGCATGTGCAAGATGAGTGCCATTTAGAGTTAGCAGCCAGAGTGTAAGCATGCAATGTTACTAGTCAGTTAGCTGGATAGTTCGTTCAATTTTATTGTTCTTGCTATCCATCTTGATGTGTTTGTACTTAATAAAATACTTAAATGAACACCCAAGCCTCAACATCTTCTTAATGCATATAAGAGTGACAAGTAATACGTGAGACTACAAATAAGGTTTGTGTCTCTACTCGGAGATAATGGCAGTAGCTTGTAACAAAAAAAGGTCATATTTAAAATAGGGATCACTTGTTATAAGTAGGTTGCAAAAGCTGAAACTTTCATTACAAATGCAGCAATTTTGTTTTTCATTTTTTGAGTAATACTTGAGCATTACTCAGTAGTGCTTGGCTGACTGTTTACCACTCTGGCATCTACCAGTCTCATAATCTTACAGTACACTGCAAACGATTTGCCTAATGCTGGTAAATTTCTTCCTTATGGGCCTATACTGAGCAGTCCTACTATCAGCTATCCAGTTTTAATCTCTTGTCAAAACTGAACCTCTTATCGAAAATACAGTCTCCCTCATTAATTTTCTCATCTTCAGTATTGTAATTGCAAGTAGAAGATATGTATCTACTAATGTAGTTTTAAGTGGGCCCCTGAAGCCTTTGTTATCCACTTATCTCCCAGCCTTATCCACAGTTATGTCAATTATATGAATTTTATACACCCCAGAATTCAGGAAAACCATCCCCTCCTTCTGCCCTTTATATATGACAAAGTAGTAGTAGCCAAAGTATCAATACTCCATTAGTTTAATCATCAAAGTGAGGTTCTTGCAAACCTACAGTAGCAGAATTGTATTTTTGATACAGCCTGTGATGCCCCTGCACTGGCCCAGTAATCAAGGAGCCTTGATTCTCGCCACTAGAGGCAAGTGAGGGACGTGCACATTGAGAGGATGACAAGTATGACAAGTACACACACAGTAAAGTGCAGTTTCCCTTAAGAGCACACAGAGATCACAAGTCAGTCTGGGGCTGGTTTCTCCCTCTTTCTCCAGATCCCCAATAAGACTCCCCACTGGCACAGCTATAGGGCGAGGATCTCAGCCGAGTGGTCAAGCCAAAACCTCCAGCACCCTCATTGTCTGACCAGTGCTTCGTGTTCCTGCCCAAGTAGCTGACGCACACTTTGAGATCTGATTTATATACAAATACACATACACTCCTGAGAGGCTGGCACAGGTTCACTAGCTATGCCCCCTTCTGCCCAGACTATACGATGGTCCCAGCTGCCACCAACCACTAGTTATCAGCTACTATAAGGCCCTTACAAAGTGTGACCAATTCTACTGTGTAATGTTACTATTATCCAAATGGTGTGACCAACACTTTTAGGAGTGGCCTATACAGTGTCACCAAGTATATCTGCAAGTACTCTAAAAGCTTAAATATCTCTAAACAAACCAGCCACAATTAAAAGGTTTAAATATATTTAATAATAAATAATGGAAGCACAAGACCATACTCAGTAACTCAACACAGTGACAACAGAGTTAAGAAACATTGTAGGACATGCTCACATAAATACAGAAAACATCTAAACTAATCTTTACTATATTCCTATCTATATCTGAGCTACTATTCCACAAGTCTTACTTACAGAGCAAGGCAAATGCTGATAAGAAGTGCTGAAGGATGTTTTTAGGTCCAACGACAAGATACAAAATGCAGAGACTTTTTCTCTGAGAGAGAGTTCTTAAATTAATAACACATTACTGCTGGGTCATCTGGATATCATCACTGTCACCTCTGCCTTCAGTTCTCAGGCTAACAGAAACTTAACATTTTGCACCTCTGTGTCAAAAAATACTTATCTCTCAGACGTTTGCCTAGAACTGCAAGTCATAAAACAGTTAAACACTTTTACATTTGAAACCTGTAATTATTTCTGTTTCCATACAATAGAAAGAACTTCAAACTGTAGACATCCTGTCTTCTTGATGAGATAAACACAGTCCTAAAACTCTTCTCTTATTTTCTCAGAGTTTGCAAGTTAACTCTGTATGTTTCAGCTTCTACTATGAAAACGTAGGCATATAGTTGATATACGTTTCTGTTCTTTTCCAGTAGGGTATACTGTGGTTACAGTCTTGAAGCTCCGTAAGTAACATATACAGTTCAACACACTTATGTACCAGTAGTTTAATATCCATTTAACGTATAGTTTTCTTACATCTGTAAGACAAGCATACAAATTATATTAATATTTACAAATGACATATAATTATTTACACAATTCCAGCTAGTTGGGGTAGCAGCCTCACACAGACCATAAATGTCTCACTTTACTGGGTCAATAAACTCCTATTTTATAAGCCAAAGACATGATAGCTGCAATGTTATAACAATTTACAACCTCATTATGACATGCATCTTGAACCAAGTTGCTCTCTCCCTGAAGGGACATACTGAAATGATGAGTTGCACACTGTGGAAAGAGAGAATCATGATCAACACCCCTCTACTGTTACATCCCTATGAACAGATTTACATACTTTTGAACACTAAAGTCCTGAAACACAAAACACCAGGCCCAAAACACTGCAACTCATCTACATGAGGGGCAAGTTCAATGCAAGGTGGTATGTACCCCCCACTTCTCCCCACACTCCTGGAAATTATATATCCCAACCAGCCAGAGCAGCCATTGGCAAAGGAGGTCTCCTTTCTAAACTTGAATACGGGCTTCCAATTTTTGCTTCTGCCTTCAAGAAAAACATTGCCATACTCCAGATCTCTAATAGCATCTGCCAAATCCATTACAAACTCATCCTCGTACCACTCTCTAGAAAAAGTAAAATTGCTACCCATAAAGCAAAGATCTAACCTACTTTTAGGATCCCAACTTTACGAACTACTCCAGCTAGACACATTTACTCTCCTTGCAGCTAAACTTCATGAATAAACCTCCTCATACAACTGTAAACACTTCTGACAAGCCACATCAACTTTCATTAGCGGTAGAGTCAAACTCCATAGCATTCCACATGCTTTCTCCTCTCTGGCACCTACTCTTTGCAAGCTCTCCCCATCGACATTAAGGAAATCCGCACTTATTCTAAATGAGTGCAAGTCAGAAAGCACGTCTTCATCTAAACCAAATGCTCCTGCTTCAACTTAGGACATGTCCTATCTCCTTTCCGAGTCTCTTCTTACTCGGGATTCACTGACGATAGAAACTAATGTATACATTGTACTTTGACCTGAGCTTATTCACTGGCATGTATATACACAGATTTTCTATGTACTTAGCCTGAAGTATTCTGTTATTGCTTACATTTTTGTAATTTTTTTTAATGTGTTTTATTCTGTCCAGGCTGAGTCTGAAATTAGTCAGTACTGATTAGTGCACTACCCCTGTAAACACAAATAAATAAATATGTTCAGCGGTGGGGGAAAACTGCAAATTCCTGCTCCTGCTGTACCGCAATCACAGTAAAACAGATATTAGCATTTTCAAATGTTAGATCTCCATCTAAAAAAGAAACTCTGTATAAAAATGTTTGAAATTCTGAATGTTCGAGGAAAGCAATGAATCCCTTTCCAACATGCACTACTTGTGATTGCTAGAAAAAGTAATGGTAATTGTCTAATTGGTAAGTTGATTCATAAGGTGACGTATGTCTAGCATTCTAAGTGTCCTCCTGCCCAAGTCAAATGGCATCAGAAATACTAAGTCTAGGGGTCTAAACCTCTTCTGCAACATTAATGGAATGGTTTGGAGGGACATGTATATTTTGCAGAGAATACTGTTGCCCTGGAACAGATTGCTCATCCACAAAAACAAAGTTCATTCCTGCCCATATTCAAGCACAACTTGGATCTGTGTGGGAAACGAAAAGATTCACCCAGGGACTGCCCCTTGTACTACTGATAGAAGCAGCTATTACATACTTTATCCAGTGCATGGTTCCCATCAAATTGTCAGTTATGATCCCAGCTATTCTCATTAGGGGATAAT
>NC_056726.1:672982420-673029920 GCF_019279795.1 Protopterus annectens | reverse complement strand
TCTGTGAAGATAGATACTTAAACCCATATATTTTTAAGTTTAACTACTTTTCCCTTAGGTTAGTGGATTTCTACCCCTGTTTTTCAGAAAATCCCGTTTTTTCTTCCCACAAGAACTTAAAAGTTCTCCCTCGGGCCTTCTGGCCTTCCCCCATTCCCTAGTGGTGTGTGTGTGTTACTCTTAATTAAAACTTTTAGCTATAGTTTTATTTTTTGAGTTTAAAATAAGATAGTGTAATCAGTGTGTCTGATTGTGTGTGTGTGTGTGGTTACACTTTCTTATTCTAGGATGTCTAAAGACACAAAGGTCTCAGGCTTCAAGAAGTGTGATGCGTGCTGTCAGAAAATGTCTCTGACAGATGGTCACACTTCTTGTGTCTACTGCCTGGGGCCTTTGCACCTGCAGGACTCCTGTGCTGTTTGCCACGGCTTCAGTCCCAGGGTCCTGCAGGAAAGAAAGAACAAGTTGATCTTAAGGGGTCTACTTAAGCCTGAGGATTCCCTTTCTGTTTCTGGGAAGCCCTCTAAGGCATCTAGGTCCTCGGCTCCAGCTTCTGAGCCGAGACCTAAGGTTGTTAAACCTACGTCTGCATCGGCTCCAGCTTCTGAGCCGAGACCTAAGGTTGTTAAACCTACGTCTGCATCGGCTCCGGCTGGAGCCGATGAGTCTAACTTCTGTGGTTCCTCGGCTCCGGCTGGAGCCGAGGTATTGAAATCCTTGTCGGCTCCGACCAGACCTTCGGAGCCGACATCTAGGAAGAGATCTAGGTCACCATCCCTTGGCTCCGCTCACTCGGCTCCAGCATCTCCTCTGCTGTCTGAACGAGCCACAAATCTCACTCCTCTAGGTCATCGAGGCTGTCGGATCATGACCTTCAGAGGGTAGTGAGTCGACTTCTTAAGTCCGAGGCACTGGCCCAAATGCTTCAGAGCCCGCCTCATCAGTCGATGCCTGCCCCTGTCCATCAATCTGTTCCTCCTCCGACCCCGTTGAGCTCGGAGCCGGCGTCGAACCGAGACTGTGGTAGCGTCGGAGCCGATACAGATGTCTTCGCCCGATTTCTTCCTTCAAGAATCTCGGCGCCGGACTTCCCTCGCCGGCTCGAGGGGTGAGTGGCATCGACCCTTGTCCGACCCGCTCTTCCTCTCGGAGCCGGCGCTGGTGAGTTCGGCTCCGACATCGCCTCGAGCCATCACTGTCGGTGCCGAGGGAGGTTCTCAGCTCGGAGCGGAGACCTCTGGCTCTGCCTGACAGGGGTGCGTTCGAGGTCATGCGGAGTGTGTTAGAGCCTGGCTCTACTCCACAGTCTGCTCCATCCGCCCCTCCCTCTACGGTGCCTCAGGTCAAGTCGACTCACTCCCTCATCCCGGACCGCAGAGAGCCAGCTCCTCAGGAACCCCTGTGGGATATCATCCTCTTCCGAGGCCTCTCCTGATTTGGCAGAAGAGCCACGTCGGGAGAGGAAGTGTAAGAGGAAACACATTGACTCACCTGAGTGCATTACATCTGACACAGATTTAGAGGATTCCGAGGGTTTCCCCTTCTGAAGATGTCTCTTTTGCAGACATTCTCGAAATCCTCAAACAGAGGGGAAATTGGCCAGCCCTCAACCCTTCGGAGGATGAATCTGTATACCTTGAGGCGTTTGGCTCTCGCCCTTCCACCTCCTGGGTGTCTCCCCTTTGACCCCTCATGCAGGTGGTAGCTAAAAAGGCATGGACGGCTCCTGATTCAGTGGACCCCACTCCCAGGAGACCCTCAAAATTCATAACGGCACCAGCAGACAAACCTTTCTTGACAAAAGGAGTTTCTGTGGATGCTATGGTGGTAGCTGCTGCCACTAAGAAGGAACTAGCTGATCCTTCAGTACCTGTCCATCCACCTAACAAGGAATCTAGGTCCATGGACAGGTACGGAAAGCTGATGTTCTCGTCAGCGACATTTACTATGCGTTCGCTGAACTACCTGTGCCATTTCACTCGTTTTCAAAGGGACTTGATTAAAGAAGCGAGTGACATGTTGAAGGACCCTACAGCTGCGGGTTTTCAAGATAAGATGAACACTCAGCTGGCTACCCTTAACTCCATAGCCAACTCCTCCATGCGCCTCCTTTCTTATGCGGCTGATGGAGCGAGCAGGGCCGCAGGGACAGGTGTGGCCTTACGTAGGCATGCCTGGATGCGGCTATGCAATTTTGCGGACCCCTTCAAGACGTCTTTCACTAACTCCCCGTTTGATGGATCATCTCTTTGGTCCTCAAGTGAAAGAAACCTTGACTAGGTGCGAGACTGATGGCAAGACTCTTTCTGCCGTCGGAGTCCGTTTTCTACTCCTTCTAGGCCTTACCCCAAAGGCCAGAAGGGTGGGAAAATGTGGTTCCGTACAATCTCAAGGGACTTCGCCTGACGACAAAGTCGCTTCCCGCCAGAGGCAGAGGCGGAATAACAATGGTAGACGCCCTCGAGGCAGGGGCTCCGAGAACCAGGGCAATCGAGAAGCCTTCTCTGATAAGCCCTTTCAGCATCCCTGAGGTGTTGCCCGACTGCCCACCTTCGGAGGCAGTCGGGGAAGATTGTCACTGTATCCAGAAGCCTGGCTATCCCTGACTCAAGACAAATGGGTACAGTCCGTCATTTCAAGGCTATTCTATCCCCTTTCTTCGCATTCCGAACCAATCAAAAAATCCCTTCCAGATGTTCCACCGCTCAAAGGGATCTAGCGGTTTTGGAAATTTCAAAACTGCTTGCAAAAGAGCAATTCAGCCAGTTCCAGCAGACCAGCAAGGATCCGAATCTACTCAAGGTTCTTTTTAGTTCCAAAGAAAACAGGGACTGGAGACCAATTTTGGATCTCAGTATCTTGAACAGATCAGTCAAGAAAACAAGATTTCGGATGGTCACGCTGCAATCTATCCTTCCCTATTGGGAAAAGGAAACTGGATGTGCTCTATAGACCTTCAGGATGCGTACTATCACATAAAAATGAACAGACGCTCCAGAAGATTCCTCCGCTTCAGGCTGGGAACCAGTCATTTTCAGTTCAGGGCCCTGCCCTTTGGTCTCACCACTGCCCCCCGGGTGTTTACCAAATGCATGGCAGTGGTAGCCTCTCACCTGAGACTACAAGGATTCCAGGTGTTTCCATATTTGGACGACTGGCTCCTCGCAGCTCCCACCAAGCATCTCCTTCTGATGGCCAGGGATTACACCTTTCGCATTTGTCAAAAGTTAGGCATTTCAATAAATTGCGAAAAGTCTGTTTTGTCGCCTTGTCGTATTATTACCTTCATAGGCGCAAATCTAGACACAGTAGACATGTCTGTAGACTAACAGATCAGAGAATAACAGACATACACAAACTGGTCTCACTCCTTTTCAACAACAACAGAATCAAAGCCAGGTTAGTTCTGAAGGTGTTGGGAATTATGGCGCCATACCTCTGCTTCCATTAGCCAGATTCCACATGCGGATCCTTCAATGGATGCTCTTTACACAATGGTCATACCAGCAACTTCCAATGTCCCACACCATTATGATCACGCAGGCGCAGAAATCATCTCATGTGGTGGATGTCTTCCCTCAGCTCTTGTTGGGAAGACCCTTTGTTCCACCCTCCGGTTGCTACTCTGACAACGGATGCCTCCTGATCGGGTGGGGGGCATTATCAGGGCAGGACGGTCCAGGGCACATGGCAACCAAACGAATGCCACTTGCACATAAATGTTCTGGAGATGAGAGCAGTGCTTTTAGCGTTGCAAGCCATTCAAGACTCTCTTCCCTTGGGAACGATTGCAATCCAAACAGACAATATGTCTGTAGTGTGGTACATCAACAAACAAGGCGGAACCAGGTCCTACCCCTGTGTCGAGAAGCACTCAGATTGTGGCAATGGGCGATTTCTTCTCAGCGCTTCTGATAGCAACGCACATCCCCGGAAGTCCAATCAAATCGGACAAGTTGAGCAGAGCTATCCTCATGCCTCACGAGTGGTCTCTGAAAGACTCTGTTGTGAGAGAAATTTTCCTCAAGTGGGGTCAGCCTTGTTGCGATCTTTTTGCTACTCCCCAAAACAGCAAGTGCAGAGATTATTTCACTCTATTCCCTTTTCCAGGCCAACCCAGCAGAGACGCTCTAGTCCAAGTTTGGCCCCGGGGACTTCTGTATGCATTTCCTCCCTTCCCACTAATCTCTCAAGTGATACAGAAAGCTATCGCTCAGAAGGCCTCCTTGATCCTCATTGCTCCTTACTGGCCTCGACAGGTGTGGTTCCCCTTTCTACATCAATTCCTATTGGAGCGACCTTGGCATCTGGACCTAGTTCCAGATCTTTTGATCCATCAGTCGGGTCAGTTACATCGCTCCCTCCCCTCTCTGAACCTCACTGCTTGGTTCCTCCAGTTCCAACCTTAGCCAGGCTTCCTCAATTATCTCACTCCGTTCGAGATATTTTGATAGCTTCCCATAAATCTTCCACTCGGAAGATTTATTTGAGTAAGTGGAAACGCTTCACATATTGGGCTCAAGGAAGGGACATAGATCCTTTCACTGCTTCCATCCAAATAGTCCTTGATTTTCTAGCTGAACTCTTCCATGCAGGTTCATCTCCTTCTACTCTTAAAGTTCAATTGGCAGCTATTTCTAACTTTCATGTGGGTATTTCTGAGTCTGCCTTAATGTCCCACAAGCTTTGCAAAGCCTTTTTGAAAGGAGTTTTTCTTCTCAGACCTCCTATAAGAAATCCTCCTTCTCCCTGGGACCTAAATTTAGTTCTTACTTCTTTGATTCTTCCCCCTTTCGAACCTGCAGCTTCCTGTTCTTTAAAATTGCTATCATGGAAAACTCTTTTTCTGGTAGCAATTACTTCAGCTAGAAGAGTTTCGGAACTTCATGCACTCAGTTCTCGACCTCCTTATCTGTTGTTCCATAAGGACAGGGTATCCTTACGAACCAACCCGTCCTTTTTGCCTAAGGTAGCCTCTATGTCTAATCTAAATCAAAGCATTGACCTCCCTGTGTTTTTTCCGGAATATTCCAATAGGTCTGAACAAAAATTACACTGGCTAGATGTTCATCGTCAGTTAAGGTACTATTTGGATAGAACAAAACAATTCAGAAAATCTGACCAACTGTTTGTCTCCTATGCAGAAGGCAGGAAGGGACTTTCAGTTTCAAAGGTATCATTATCTAGATGGCTAACATCTCTGATTTCCCTTGTTTATGAAATTAGACACCAAAAGCTACCTAACAACCTAAGGCCCATTCCACCAGAGCTTTGGCTACTTCCATAGCCTTCCAAGACAGACTGCCTATTGACACCATTTGTGCAGCGGCTACTTGGGCTACTCCTCACACTTTCATTTCTCATTATAAGTTGGATTTAGCTTCTAGGCATAGAGCTAACTTTGGTTCTACTGTTCTCAGGAGTCTGTTCCGTTAGGCCACCCGGGACAAGGTGCTAGGACGCTGTCCCATCCAGCAAGAATGAAGAGATAGACAACTTAACATATAGAAGTTATGTTCTTACCATAACGCTCCATGTTAGTTGTCTTCTTCTCGCCTTCTTCTTGCCCCACCCTCCTTCCCCTGGCCTGGACAGACCTAGAGGAGTTGTGATTGTGACCTCTCTTTCTACCACCTCTTTACTTAGGCATATGCTGCTTTGCATATTTCCTGAATCAGGATGTAGGTCACCCTTCTTTCTCCCTGTTGTTAGAGGTGGACTCTGTTATAGTTATTCTGTTACTATTATAAGCTGGGGTTAGCTTACAAACGAGATCTGAGGTAACTCTCGCCTAGCATTGTGGGATATAAGGGGAGCCTCGAGCCGGTGGAACCAACTCTCGAGCTTTTAGAGTGCGAGTCGGGCCGAGGTCGGCTCCGAACCCATCCAGCAAGAAGAAGGCGAGAAGAAGACAACTAACATGGAACGTTATGGTAAGAACATAACTTCTATTTTCTGGTTGCTTGAGAGTTGACATTTAAAAATAGGCCTGACTAATACTGTACCTTATACTATTTGTTTGGTTTGACTTGTTCTCAGGGAGAGAGGGAATTTATTCCTATTTTCCTTTTTTAAAACTCTAGAACTCTTAAAGTAAAAGGTATATTTCTCTGGGGGGGGGGGATAGAAAGTGCAACAAATGAAAATTGTACTGTATTTCTTCAATATTTATTTGCTGTTGCAACTAGATCTAGTACTCAGTACAGAAAATGGAGACTATTTAATGTAGCTTCCCCAGATGTGGTAAAAGGAAAACTGTTGGGTTGTATGGCTTTGCCCAAAAGATTTAGAGCAAGTAGAGGAAAATATATCTTTAATGTTTGATGCCTGATTATGTAGAGCCCAAGCAGAGTCAAAGTTCCGCTGCAGTCAGCTGTTTGTGTTGAGAAGCCTTTATAAAAAGCTAGTATGATGTTGAAGAAAGTACTTGTGCTGATAACACAGTCATTCACAACATGTACTTACAATACTTCAAATTTGTTAAAAAAATGCCATTGTTGAGTGGTCGATGTGAAACATTGTGAGAATGATTGTTGTGTTTTCTAGCTAAACTTGGAGAAAATGAATGCTTAATTTTGATAATTTACAACAGAATTTATGCTGCTTTGTGGACACCTACCTTCTCACTAACTCTGGCTAAGAGAATGCTATCAAAACTTTTGGGAAAAAAATTTCTGGGGAATAATCATTTTGCCATGCAATACATAATGGAAATAAGTGTAATTAATTACCTTGAAATACATAAACATTTCTCTTGTTGCTGTTGATAAAAATGTACAGCCAGACCATGACTGCTTTGTTGCTAGTGCTGTGCAAAAAGTAAGTACAATAGCTTGTTTAATCCTTCCTCAACTGGGAAAATCTTCCATCTCCACGCTACTTTACCAATGAATCACCGAAGCAATGGCCTCTGGATTCTAATTGCTGTCATGGCATACTCTCAGTAAAGACATAGGCAGTTTGCTTAGATTATGTACATTACTGCATATGTTGTGTATGCACATGAGGCAACAGAAACCAGTGGCTTGCATGTGGGAACAAGGTTTTAACTGCACTGAAACAGCATTCGGGTACCAGAAAAATGCAAAATGATTGTGGTTTGTTAGATGACCGAGGATAGGATCCTTTCTCATGTGCAGAAGAAAAATCCAGTAGAAGGAAACTCTTGGCTCAAAAAGATTGTAGTAAAATCAACCTTTTAGTTCTTCACACAGCTTTCAGGCTAATGCCCTTCTTCAGTGTGTAATAGAATCCAATGAAATCAACCCCATGAGTTTAAGTTTTGGGTTGTTAATATAGTACATAACAACATAAGAAGGGGTGATTATAAATAATAATGCATTTGGGTTTTACTTATTTACAATAAAGGTTAACCGCTGTGCTAGTCCTGCCGCTTGATCCTTTCTCATGATCCCAACTATAATCTAGGTGACAATCATGCTTCAACCTTGTCAATATTGCATTAGAATTTTCTCAGAGACACCTTAAATGCACAATTTTTGAACATGGGTAAAGTCTGTCGCTGTTTTAGTTTCTGGTGTGTGTGTGCGTGCATGTGTGTGTTGCAGGAGTGGGGATCAGGACTACATTATGGTTGACCTCGGACATCAGGGTCTGGACAAAGAGACTAATTAGCATGGTGTTGCTGGGGTAAGAAATTTGATTGTCTTTAGTACAAGTGACCCATTCAGGAAGGTTCACCAGTAGGAGCTGTACTGTGAAGGTAGACAGAAGGCAGTTCAGTTTGTTCTCAACTGTAGCCCATATGATTGCCTGCTTTGGCTTAATAAATACTTGGGCATGGAGAAGTGTTTGTGAATCAAAACAAATCCAGCTATCCACAACTAATATATATATTTTCTTAATATTCTTAATATTTTTTTCTTCCTCATGGAGCTTTACCAGCTTGCACTGGAACCCCCAAACCCATAGATTCAGCAGCTAATCCCATAGATCTACAACCACCTGGGGGGAGGAGGAAGACCTAGTAATGGAACCTAATTGTCCATCAACCAGGGAACTGCAAAGCAACTCCGTTGTGGTGCCTTCATTGGTTTGTACTAGGCTAATGGTCTTGGAGCCTTTACAAGCCTAGCCCAAAACATTTTCCCTGACGTGCCACCTGATGTTAGTTCACAGTGCCTCTATCCAGTAGGGTAACTGGATTGATCCCTGGGGTGAACTTTGTTACCCATCCACTCGTCGTGATTTCTCTTGAAGAGGGCCAGTGAGGTGCTCTGCTTGACATGAATGGGAAGCTTATTCCAGAGTATGGACAGTCTTTGGGAGATGAGCCTGTCCCTCCAGAATATTCCGTTAATTGTAGTATTGAGGTTGTGGTCTCTGGAGTGTGTGGCGCGGGGGGGGGCATTTCAAATAGGGCTGGGTTGCACATGGCTTTGTAAGTCAAGCAGAGATCACCTTTGAGTAGATGATAAAGATACTGAGAACAGCTGAAGTTTCTTGAGTCTGTCCATGTAGGACATGTGGTTAAGGCCAAGGATCCTTTTTGTGAGGTACTTTTGTGGCCTCTCCAGCTGTTGTAAGTGTCTGGCCAGATACATGCCAAACGGGGTGTTATATTCGATGACTGGTCTAATGAGGGATGAGTAGAGAGGGATGATCTCTTTCTTTCTGGATGCGAACCTTTTAGTTACAAGATGTGCTATGTAGAAGAACTTTCTGACCACAGTGGCAACATGGTGGTCGAAGGTGAGGTGGGTGTCGACCTGAGTGCCCAGATCTGTTATGGCCCCTTCAGTGTTGACGTGGTAATTCGTGGGATCTGAGTTTTTCCAAAGGGAATGATAATGCATCTTTGGCGTTAAGCTTAAGGCCATGGTTCCGACACCAGTCACTGGTCTCGGAGAGGCCCTTTTGTAGGATGTCTGCATCACTCGGGGAGTTGATCCTATCTTGCAGTCATCAGCAAACATGGTCAGCCAGAGTGCCTCTGTGTTGGCCTGGACTTCCGATAAGTAGATGCCAAACAGGAGAGGGCCCAGGATTGAGCCCTGTGGGACTCCACTAGTGACTGGTCTACAGTCTGACTTGGAGTCCGCAACTTTCACTCTGAGAGTCCTGTCTGTGAGCCAATTTGCAACCCATGTAGTGATATAAGGATTGATGCATAGTTTGGCGAGTTTATCAATGATACCCGAGTGGGGAATGGTATCAAAGGCCTTGGCCAGGTCGAGGTAGGCTGTATGCACTGCCTTACCCTCATCCACAGCCTTGGTGACTGCCTCAAAGAAGTCAGCCAGGTTCAGCAGGCAGGATCTCCCCTTAACGAAGCCAAACTCTGTGGGGTCAAAACTTTGGAGATTGCCTATATCTTTGTTGAGCAGGTCCAGAGCTCCTTAGCTTTGCATACCAGACTTGTCAGGCTAATGGGGCAGTAGTTCCCAGGGTCTGTAGTTGCTCCCCCTTTGTGGAGAGGGATGACTGTAGCAGTGCGTCATTCGTTAGGGGCAAAGCCTGAGGTAAGGCTGTGATTGAACAGGGCATACAGGTGTGGTGCCAGTTCATTTTGTAGTTCATGTAGGATGCAGCCAGGGATATTATCAGGTCCCATGGATGCTGTATTCTTGGCTTTGGACAATGCAGCTTTTACCTGTGCCGCAGAAATGGTGGGTACCAGGCTTTCTTTTGGTGTTGTGGTAGGGCCTTTTTGGGGAGGGGGTAAAGTTGGCATTTAATCTGTTGGCTAGTATGCTGGCTATATCTGTTGGCTTTCATCAGTGCTTTACATAGGGTTTTCATAGCCCTAACTCCCATTCCTTCCTCAGGCCTGGTGATGTAGGTACATTCCTACATAGATTCCTCTACTGGCCACATGAGACACTAATTAGTGCATGTTAGTAATGTATCTGCTGTCAAGCTGTCTAGTGTAAAACATCCAATCACATCGGGATGTCACTGTTGCCACAGACCAGGCTGCTTTTTTGGGTTGAACTAACACTTACACTAGATGGTCCCCAGCCAAGATTCTCCAGTGCACAGATCACTATTTGATCCCGAGTCTTCTGGAATGCAGTTTAACACGTTATCCCTCTGTACCACAGAGTTGGATGTTTACTGTTGGTGTGTTAATGCAGTGGGACTTGAAGAGAAAATTGACTTTACATAACATCAGAAGGTGCTTTTATTTTATATAAAATGTATGTACTTGCCCCATTTTTTTAATGAAAGGCATGGCTCAAATCCTTTTAAAGAAGCTTGATATCTGGTTGTGTACGGTTGGTAGTGTTCTTCAAAACTCTAGCTGGTAAAAGCAAAACTGGAAAAAATAAAAATTAAAATAACTGTCTCAGATTCGGCTAATAAAATACATTTCAGCAACTGCTTGACTAATGAAGTGATAGTGAACTCTGTCAAGAATTCTTATAAACTCTGCTTTGTTGTCTTTGCTGCCTGTTACAGCATTTTACAGATGTTATAATAGTTTGAGAAATGTGTATTGCCTTGGTTTTCTTCCGTTCTGTTGAGTCCTAGGGTCACTGCTCTCCCATTTCTGGATTTGGCCTATCAGTTGTAAAATTGTTTTTTTTTTTTCAGTTCAAAAACTGTAACAACTTCAGCTTATAAACTGACAGTATGTCATGGAGTCTACACACATTCCCCCATACCCAATATGCATCCAAGCCCTAGAACTGCTTTTGCCTTTTATGGATATGTGGAGTTCTGTTTCTTGTACAGTGATTCCTTAACATTATATCTGATTTTATTTTTCCCTTAGTTTTTAAAGTAGTAAAGTCCAGCTCACTGTGAAGTAATTGAACTAATTGATATAGTGTCAGTTTATAAGATGGAGTTATTAGTTTTATTAATCAAAATGCAATGTAGAAATGCATCATCTTAAGAATTCCTGATGGGGAAGTCGAGACTTAAAAGACCTAGGTTATATTGCACTGGAATAGATTTCCTTGCAACTAATTCATGTGGCTAGTAATTGTAGAATAATTGAGGCCTTCTTTTCTTTTTTAGGAAATAAACAGGTCATACAGATGCTAATTGCTGTTCATTTCAATTAAAGAAAAGACCTACAACAGTGATACGCTTTCATAACATTAAAGTGGTGCTTGTAATAGTTGCAAGGAAACCGCACGTTCCAAACTTGCACATGTCACACAATGAAAATCAAGATTTTTAGAAAATAATTTTCTGTATTTAGTTGTACGTCAAACTGCAAAGCTAAGATTTTGAATAATGTGTGATGTTCACTTTCTTCAAAATAAGCAGCACATGAATTAGTTTTGTAGAACTAATGTTGGTCTTCCCAAAAGGATACAGCCTGAGAGAAATGATCAAGCTGCTTGCATCTTTTGTCTTTACCAAAACTTTCCATTCCTGGATATGTGCTTTGCTTTTAATTATTACATGTGGTAGTTGCTGGCTTCAAGTAGTACAGCTTTCTTTAGGTTTTATTTATTAATATCAGTGGCTAAGCATGTGCCTACAACAAGTATGTGTGTGGGAATGTGTTTGCATCCAACAAACATTTTAGATGATGTATATTAAATGAAGGGCGTGTTTTGTGGTTCCACTCTGCAGCAGTTTGCTGCCTTCCTGTTGTCTTCAGCACTGTCCTCTAGCCATCAGCAAAGCAACAGTTAATCTGATATTGTTTATCCTCGTTCATGCCTTACGCATGTGTATCGGTTCCGACCTCTGTACCGAGCCGGCCATTTTCCAAGTTCGCGTCAACTACAAACTCGCGCGCTAAACTCTTACCCATAATCCCCCTCTCCCTGTTACCCCAGATTTCGTTTGCCGCATTGCCATTCGGTGTCAAGCTGCTTCTCTTGAGCTAAGTATAGATATTTGTTGTCAGACTAGTCATATATATATATATATATATATATATATATATATATATATATACATTTTTCTGGCAGAAAAGTTTCTATTTTGTTGTCTCTTACCCTATAGCATTTAGCGACCATATTTTCTTGAGTTTTCTTCTCTTTACTCTGCACCTTTTACCGTGAGGTATTTCACCCTTACCATCGTTGGTAATCTCTTTCTTAATACCTTCGGGTATTCTTTTGTACCATTGCTGGTGCCCTTTCTACTAACCCCTTTTTCTGTCATGGCAGATAAGAAAGGTAGTCCGGGATTCAAAAGGTGTTCTGATTGTGGACACAAATTACCTACATCAGATGCACACTCTTTGTGCGTTTATTGCTTGGGTGTGTCCCACTTATCTGTTGACCCACCCTGTGTTATTTGTAAAAATTTTTCAAACAGAACTTTGTTGGAAAGGAAAAATAAGTTTGTTGCTGAAGGGACTTCTCATATCTCCCTTTTCAGAGGCAATTTCTGGGTCGGAGGCTTCAAACCCTCCTAGAGCCCATAAGAAAATTTTGGATGATCCTACTAAGACCAAATCTTTGCCTTCGTACCCGGCTGGGGACTCCCGCCAACCAAGACCTAAAAAGGCTAAAGTTTCTGCTTCGGAGCTCACTCAGTCAGCCCCAGTGCTTTTGGTGCCTAGACCTTCGGCACCATCCGTGATCTCTGCTCCGTCTTCTCCTGTAGCCTTTTACTATATCGGCACTGAGGGTCTCCTTGGTTCAGACCATTAAGACTACTGCATTGGCACCGACCATTCACTCGGCGCAGACCTTGACCGACGCCTCAGTTATTGGCTCCAATTTTGTCGGTTCCAGCTTCGGTACTGGTAACCACTTCGGCACCGATCCTTGTCAGTGCAGACCGTGACCTCGGCACCAATGATTACTTCGGTGCAGACACCCGTAGTCCAGTCTCTCTCGGCACCGTTCTCTGTGCGGACTGGTGAGGTCCACTAGAAGCCTTTCTGAATACGACATGTTGCGTCTTGTGGATAAAGTGCTTCTGGCCAGAGGTATCCCGCCCCCCTGGACCTATCCTTCCTTGGGAGGTGATCACCCATCTCCAAAGACCGCTTCTTCTCCTCCTTCATTGCCTTTGAAGTCCATTGATATAGCACCATTTTCCCCCTCTGCGGTTCCCTTTATGGTTCTCACTAAGGAACCGCAGTTGCCTTTGTGGCAGGAGAGTTTTGCTATGACTCAGGATGACAGATGATGTTCTTCATCTCACATTGCTGCAGTCCTTACACTTGGGTAGTCCGCTGTCCATTTGACTGAAATCAGGACGGCAGGGTACAAAAGCGCAGGACGCACGTCATATCCTCAGTCTTTTTTGCCGCATGGTCCGATGCAGAAGCAGTATTGCAAGTGCCGGTTGGCGTTCTGAAATTTTTCGATTTCGGAGTTTCAGACCGAGTCAAAGTTGGCCGTTGGGGAATATTTTAGTTTTTTCTTGCCTCAGTGGTTTACCGGATGTCAGAAAAAGTGAATAATTGTATTTCTTGTGGGAAACAGATACCGCATAGAGACTATCATACTTTGTGTATTCCTTGTTTAGGGCCTGAGCACGACGTTGTTTGGTGTCGCTCTTGTGCTAGATTCAATAAGCGCACTATAAAGCGGAGATTAGATTGTGCCAGGTTAGTCTTCGGGAAGCGGTGCAATTATAAAATGCCGTCGGATGCTAAGGACAAAGCAGTGAAGCCTAGGCTAGAAGAACCGTCCGTACCGGACGCCGATTCTTTAGAGGTGTCGGTGGAGCCGGTGGTTCCACCGGAGGTTTCTTTGTGTTCCCAGGGTGAGACTTTATTATTGCAGGATGTGGCCTCTCAGGAGGCAGGTCAGGCTGAGGGGGCTTCTCAGGTTACTATACTCCCCTCCCTTCCTAGGGTGGCTAGGCCCTCTCCTTCTGTTTCAAAGGCTTCTCCCAGGGGCAGGCCAGGTTTAGTTTCAGTTGGTGTCACCCCTAGTTCTTCTGGAACTGTGCCCAAGAAGCATATGCTTAAAATGGCAGAAGATTTGATTACTTTGATTAGGGGTTCTTTGCCCCCTCCTGATAAGAGACCTAGGGTGGAGCCTGAGCTAGGGAGTTTTGAGCAGGCTTCGGATGTTTCAGAGTCTTCGGCTGAAGACTTGCAGGAGTACTCTCCTTATTCTGATTCTGATGTGGATGATTCTACTCCTTCTGCTTCTCCTCCTGAGGATTTTTCTTTTCAGAAACTCTTCATTCCATGAGGGAGCATTTTAAGTGGGAAGGTCAGGACTTCTCTGATTCCAGGAAAAGGCTTAGGGAATTTTGTTTTACCCCAGCATAGGCCTTTGGCTATACCTCCTGTTTTGGATGTAGTGGAAGATGTTTTACAGAGGCTTCTCTTAATCCTGATTCTTTGCCTCCTGCTCCTGTTAAACCGGATAGGTATTACAGGGTGCCTGAAGCTCATAAGTATCTTTTAAGAGTCCTAGGGCAGACCCAGAAACTGTTAGCCAGGGGCCTAAAGGTGTTAAGGCTTCTGTTGTCAAGAATCCGTTCCTGCAGATAAAGAGGCCAGGGCCTTGGATAGATGGGGAAAGAAAGTTTATACTTCTTCCACTCTAGCTATGAGGGCTTTGAATTGCCAGTTTCACATGTTGAAATACCAAAACTATCTCCTTTCACAATTGAAGTCTAAGGTTGATGCTCTGGAAGGTATTGATTGTAAAGAGTTACAAGATTTAGTACATGTTTCTGAACAGGTGGGTAAGCATTCTTTGCAATGTGGTTTTGATGCTGTACAGGCCTCGTCTAGGGTGGCTGCCACTGGTCAGTTCTTCGCAGGCACGCCTGGCTGAGGGATCAAAATTTATCTGACCATGTTAAAACAAGGATTTTAGATGCTCCTTTACAATCTGATGTGTTGTTTGGTTCTCCTGTTGAGGCAGTTTTAAAGAAAATGGAAGACAAGGCTAAGTCTATGCAGACTGTTAAAGATTTTTGCAGGTTCAGCCTCCAAAGTTTAGTAGAAATTGGCCTACTAAAGGGTGGACGATCCTTCTTATGATTCCCAGTCTAGGGTAGATCTAGGGTAGGGGCAGAGCTCAGGGCTCTTTCAGGCCTAGAACAGGAGTTCTCCTGCACAGTCTTCAGGTGAGGGCAGGGGTCAGTCCAACAGACCCAATGACCTACCTTTTCAGCTGCCAGAGCCTTCTCGCTTGCAGCACCTTTGGGAGGAAGGTTGGCACTTTTCAAAGAAAATTGGAGTTTAATTACCCAAGACAGATGGGTATTGGATATCATACACCACGGTTACAGGTTTTATTTCCATACCTTGCCTCCTTTCAGAGGCATGCCTCCTCAACAAAGAATAGAGGCTCACAAGCAAATTTCTCTGTTACTTCAACTAGGGGCCATACAGGTCCCTATGCCAGAAGTGGGCCTAGGATTTTATTCTCGCCTGTTTAGTAGTACCAAAAGGGAACACGTGGAGACCAATTTTGGATTTATCTATCCTCAACACTTATCTGGACATTCCCAAGTTCAAAATGTTGACGTTACAACAGCTTTTACCTCTGCTGGGCAAAGATCATTGGATGGTAACTTTGGATCTCAAGGAGGCTTACCTTCATGTTCCTATCAGACTAAGTTGCAGGAAGTATCTGCAGCTGGGACTTCTCACTATCAGTTCTCTGCATTGCCCTTTAGTGTTCACGAAAGTTCTGGCTCCAGTGATAGCTTTCTTCAGGCTAAAAGGAATACAGATCTATCCTTATTTGGACGATTGCCTGATTCTGGCTCAAGGAAGGGAAGAGCTTCTTCATCATTTGGAATATGTGATAGCAGTGCTAAGATGCCTGGGGTATTCTGTGAGCGAAATAAAGTCCAGTCTAGTACCCTCTCAGGACATGTGCTTTCTGGGTGTAAGACTGAATACAGCATCCCAGATGGCCTTTTGACCCCGGACAAACAAAGAATCTTTCCCTTTACTTCCATCAACTATCTCATCAGTCCGGCTGACTGCAAGGACAGTCCTCCAAGCCTTAGGGTTCATGGCATCTTGTATTCTGGTGCTTCCCAATGCCAAACTGCATATGAGGAAGCTGCAATGGTATCTCAAAATGTATGGACACAGCACTGCCAGGATCTGGACACTGTCATTCAAATAATACCTTGCATTCAAAAGGAATTTTTGTGGTGGGCTCAGGAATGTCACCTAAACAAGGGACTCTCTGTGACCCGCCCAGAGCGCAGTGAGATTTTTTTTAACAGATGCCTCAGACAAAGCTTGGGAGCTCATCTAAATGGAAAGTGGATACAAGACAAGTGGCCTGCCAGACTACAACATCTACATATCAACCTGAAGGAGATGTTAGCAGTCCAGTTTGCATTGATAGCTTTCAAGGATTTACTTCTTCCAGGGCAGGTGTTGATTCTAACAGACAACACAACTGTCATGTGGTACATCAACAAGCAAGGGGAACACATTCTTATCCTCTATGCAGGCAAGCAATGATTTTGTGGGAGACTGCTCTCAGTTTACAGCTCAATCTTCGGCAAGGTTTCTGCCGGAGCACAGAACTCCTTAGCAGATGTGTTGAGCAGACAATTATGGATCCCCACGAGTGGAAATTGGATCCTCATGTATTTCAGAAATTGACAGTGTCATGGGGAACTCCAGACATAGATCTGTTCGCTTCTCCACTAAACCATCAGCTGCCAAAGTTTTGCACGAAAAGGTTTCATCCCACAGCTTGGAAAGTGGATGCTCTTTCTTTCAATTGGAGCAATCTTCATCTGTATGCCTTTCCACCTCTGCCTCTCCTCCCAAAGGTACTTCTAAAGGTCAGACAGGACAAGCCAAGGATGATTTTAATAGCTCCAGATTGGCCTCGACAGCACTGGTACCCATTACTGAGAAGTCTGGTACGGGAGCCTCCATGGCCTTTGCCTATTCCACACCTGTTGTCCCAGGAGGACAGTCATTTGCTCAATGTCAAACTTCACTCTCTTCACCTAACAGCCTGGCATATTCTGTTTTGAACCATAGAGGGTCTCAACTTCCACAACAAGTTTTGAATGTGATTTTGGAAGCTAGAAGGCCTAGTACAAGGAAAGTGTACGCAGATAAATGGAAGAGATTTTTATTTTGGAGTGCAGCAAAGGATTTTGATGTTTCTGAGCCTAATTTAAGTATGGCTCTTCAATATCTTACTGAGTTACTGGACAAAGGTTTGTCCTTCTATTAAGGTTCATGCTGCAGCAATTTCAGCTCACTATGACACTGACCCACCATTGTTTTCTCATCCTTTGTTCAAGCAATTTCTTAGAGGGGCAAAGAATATAAGACCCCCACGAGAGCCCTACTCCTGCTTGGGATCTCAATTTTGTGTTGGAGAAACTCACTCTACAACCTTTTGAGCCTGCAGCTACTACTGAGTTGAAATATTTATCATGGAAGACTGCCTTTTTGTTGGCCATTACCTCTGCAAGAAGGGTTTCTGAATTACAGGCCCTTATGGCGGTTGAGCCTTTCTTGATTTTCCATAAGGATAGGGTATCAATCCTTCCTTTATGCCTAAAGTGGTTTCTAGTGTGGCTTTAAACCAAACTATTCATTTGCCTACTTTTATGCAAATCCCCAAAATAAAGGGGAAAAGATTTTGCACACTTTAGATGTACACAGGCAGTTGCGATATTATTTGGACAGAACTAAAGGGTTCAGGCAGTCTCAGCAGTTATTTGTTTCTTTTGCTTTGAGTTCTCAGGGCAAGCCTGTGTCAAAACAAACTATTTCTACGTGGATTGGGTTTTGCATTGCTTTCTGTTATTCCCATCATGTCAAGGAGATTCCAGCTGGGATTAGGCCTCATTCCACTAGGGCTACTGCCACCAGCTTTTTGAGGGGGGTGGCAACCAAGGATATTTTGGAGGCAGCTACTTGGAGTTCAGTGCATGCTTTCTCTAGGCATTATCACCTACCACTTTACTCTAAATCCAGGGCTGGTTTTGCCACTGCTGTTTTGCAGGGCATTTTGGCAGCTCCTGCTTCCTTATAGTTTGGCCATCCTCCCTTACCTCTGCTTTGGGATTCTAGTGTAAGGACTGCAGCAATGTGAGATGAAGAACATAGTACAGTTTTGTACCTACCATAAATGTAGATGTTCAAGATCCACATTGCTGCCTCCTTCCCTCTGTAGTTAGAGGTGGTTGTGTGGGTTGGGTTGTAAATATTGTATATTGTATATATTGTACATATAATTAGTGCAAGGGTGGTTGGTTGTTTGTTTGCTGTCTTTTGGTTTTGACCTTTATTTTTAGGGTCTTCTGACATCTGGGGCAAGAAAAGACTGAGGATATGACGTTGGTCATGCGCATTTGTACCCTGACGTCCTGTTGTCAGTCAAGTCACCGCCTTTTGACCGGAACAGTTTATTATTTGATATTCGGGCGTCCTGATGACAGCGGACTACCCAAGTGTAAGGACTGCAGCAATGTGGATCTTCGAACATCTACATTTATGGTAGGTACAAAACTGTACTTTCTTCGTGTTTCACTGTTGCAGTCATAACTGTAGGGTACTCCTGCCGGCAGGCAGTCCGAGGTCGGCCAGAATATCAAAGTCTGGGTCCGGCGTCGACTGTTTCAGCTAGAACCCTGACGTCAGAGCGCATGGGTATAAAGCTGACAGCCGAGCCATCTTCTCCAGTCTTTCTTGACGTGCGGTGCAAAGCAGTTCGCTAGTTGTTGGTTGGCGTTTTCAGGACAATGTGGTGTGGTTGTCGTCTGTCCGAAGTTTTCTACTTCTCTTCTCAAAGCTAAGTACCCCGTTGGGGAAACTTTTTTCTTGCTCCTCCGATGTCAGAAAAAGTTAATAATTGTGTATCGTGTGGAAAACAAATACCTCATAAAGATTTCCACTCTTACTGTCTACCTTGCTTAGGCCCTGACCACGACGTTTCTTGTTGTCGGTTCTGTGCCAGGTTTAATTCTCGCACTATCAAGCATAGGTACGATTGGGCCTTGAATTACTTCGGTAGACGATTTAATTATAGAATGTCGTTGGATACTTTACCGACTACCGGATTACAGAAGAAGCGCAAAGACAAGGACAGGCCTCCGAGGTCCAAACAGGATACTTTGCAGCCAGAGCCAGGTTCGGGTTCGGCGGTCATCAGTGAGGCGCTTTTGCAACCCCTGTCGTCCGCCACTTCAGAACCGATGGCAGACACGGACTCACATGGTGAGCCAATTAGGCCTAGTAATTTGTCTGCTGCAGGACCTTCGGACGTCGCTCCTTCAGATTGGTCCGGAACCGCTGTGCAGGTACCGGCTTCTGAGGGGGTCTTCAGGCCTTCACACATTACTATTTCCTCAAAGACTCCTGTTAAACCCAGACTGTCTGCTCAAGCTTCTTCGGATTCAGCTCCTAAGACTCAGAAGCAATTACTTCGGATGGCTGAGGATTTTTTAACTATGATTAGGGGCTCTCACCCTCCTCCTGAGAAAAGGCCTAGACAGGATATCCCTTATGATTCCTCTGATCAGGCTTCTGTATCTTCTGTTTCTTCCTCTGATCAGGATTACTCTTTTCCTCCTTATGAGGATTCGGATGCAGAGGATTCTGTTTCCTCTGCCTCTCCCCCTGAAGATTTCTCTTTTGGGGAAACCTTGCATGAGATGCGGGAGCATTTTCATTAGGAAGGTCAGGATTATTCTGCTTCCAAAAAGAGACTCGGGGAATTTCTTCTTCTCCCTCAGCACAGGCCTTTAGCTATTCCTCCTGTACTTGACATTGTGGATGATGCCTTTTCTGAAGCTAACTTGAATCCTGATTCCATGCCGCCTGCTCCTTCTAAGTCTGATAGATTCCCATCAATTCTTATTCAAGAACCCTTCTGCTGATCCTGAAACTATTTCGCAGGATTCCAAGGCTGCTAAGGCCGCCTCCTCTAAGAATCCTATCCCCTCTGAAAAGGATTCTCGTGCCTTGGACAGGTGGGGCAAAAAGGTTTATACTTCTACCCTTTCTATTAGAGCTTTAAATTGCCAGTTTCACATGTTTAAGTATCAACAGTTTCTTTTATCTGTTTTAAAACAAAGGATTTCTACCTTTCCTGCATGTGCTGAGGACAAGGAATTACAGGATGTGTTGCATGCTACTGAACAAGTTAGCAAACATAGTTTACATTGTGGTTTTGATGCCTTGGAGGCTTCTTGCAGGGCGGCTGCCTCTGGTACAGTTATCAGGAGACATGCTTGGCTTCGTGAGCAGAACTTACCTGAACAAGTTAAGGCAAAATTGCTAGATGTCCCTGTTCAGCATGATGTCTTATTTGGGTCTAAGGCTGAGGAGGTTATTAAAAAGATGGAAGAAAAAGCCAAGTCTATGCAGACTGTAAAAGATTTCTTGCAAGTACAGCCTCCTAGATTTTCCAGAAATTGGCCCTCCAAAAATTGGTCTTTTACCACCTCTGACAGGCCTCAAAGGGGAAGATATAGACGCTCCAGAGGTCGGGCGCAGGCTCAGGCCTCTTACAGATCTAGACAGTGGACTGCTTCTTCACCTAGAAGGGGAGAAGACAGATCTCAAACCCAAAGAAAGCAGACTCAATGACTCCCTCTGTTGGGCTTCAGGTCCTCCTTCCCAGGATGCCCCTCTCGGAGGAAAACTTTCTCTTTTTTACCAAAATTGGACTCTCATTACCCAGGACAAATTGGTGTTAGACGTGATTTTGAAATGTTACAGATTCCACTTTCACACTCTGCCAAGGCCTTCCGGCTGGCCAGATCTGCCAAAACATCAATGGACAGAGGCCTTAAATCAAGTGGACGCTTTATTAGCCTGAAGAGCCATAGAACCTGTTCCACCTCTAGAGGTGGGGAAAGGTTTTTACTCAAGACTTTTTCTGGTCCCAAGAAAACAAAACTCCTGGAGACCTATTCTGGACCTCTCAATATTAAACACCTTTTTGGAAATTCCAAAATTCAAGATGCTTACACTTCAACAACTTCTTCCAATGCTCTCACAAGATGCTTGGATGGTAACATTGGACTTAAAAGAGGCTTACTTACACGTCCCCATAAGGCAACAATGCAGAAAATACCTCGGATTCAAGGCAGGCTCGAGACACTTCCAATTCTCTGTACTGCCATTTGGCTTATCTGCTGCCCAGAGTTTTTACCAAATGCCTTGCTCCAGTAGTAGCTTATTGCAGACTTCAGGGGATTCAGATTTACCCCTATCTGGACGACTGTCTAATTCAGGCAGACAGCAAAGACCTTCTACTTCAACACCTGCATTTTGTTCAACGTCTTCTCCTACTACTGGGATTCTCAGTGAACACAAAAAAGTCACATTTGATTCCTTCTCAACAAATGACCTTCTTGGGAGCTCTTTTGGACACAAGTTTACAGAAGGCCTTCCTCACTCCAGAAAAACAGTTACAGCTGGCTTCAATCTTCAAGACCTTGGCAGCATTGACTCAGCTCACTGCAAGGAAATTCCTGCAGGCTCTGGGCTACATGGCCTCTTGCATCATGTTGATTCCAAATGCGAGGCTTCACATGAGGAAACTTCAATGGTACCTAAAGAGTCTATGGTCTCAACATTGCCACAGTCTGGATACAATGATTCCACTGATTCCCTGCCTCCAGAAGGAATTCCTTTGGTGGTCCAGGGCGTGTGTTTTGAACAAAGGCAAGCCCTTTCGTCTACCTCAACTTACTCAGATCATAACCACGGACGCCTCGGATTGTGCATGGGGAGCTCATTTTCTAGACAAATGCCAACAGGGTTCTTGGACAAACAAACACCTTCTATGGCACATCAACTTGAAAGAAATGTTAGCAGTCCAAAATGCTCTTCTAGCCTTCCAGACTCTTTTGAAGCCAGGACCTCTGCTAATTCGAACAGACAATACCACAGTCATGTGGTACATAAACAAGCAAGGGGGCTCTCACTCTTACCCCCTTTGAAGACTTGCCATGACCTTATGGGATACAGCCCTAAATTTGAATCTGGATCTTCAGGCACAGTTCATTCCAGGAAAACAAAATCTCTTGGCAGACAGCCTAAGCAGAAACATTTTGGATCCTCACGAATGGATGTTGGACCCCAACTTATTCAGCAAGATAACTTCAGTTTGGGGCTGTCCTCAGATAGATCTGTTTGCATCCCATCTCAACCATCAGTTGCCTCTCTTGCACCAGGTCCTTCCACAAGACAGCTTGGAAAGTGGATGCCCTGTCCTTCAGCTGGAGGAATCTTTCGGGATATGCCTTCCCTCCTCTTCCTCTTCTGCCTCGAGTATTGCTAAAGATAAAGCTAGACAAACCCAGACTGATCATTTTGATAGCTCCAAATTGGCCTAGTCAGTTTTGGTACCCTGCTCTACTGCACCTTTCCTTAGTTCCTCCTTGGAGTCTTCCTCTGACCCATTCTCTACTGTCCCAGCATCAGGGTCAGGTATTTCACTCTCAAATCAAGACTCTCTGCCTGGCAGCTTGGCTCATCAAAGGCAATTGATTCCTTCTTCTCTTCCTAAACAAGTTTTGGATGTTCTTTTGGAAGCTAGGCGTCCTAGTACCAGTAAATCTTATGCTTCTAAATGGAAAAGATTTTGTATTTGGATGCAGGATCATGGCTCTGATCCTTTAATACCCGATATCTCATCTATTTTACTTTATCTCTCGGACCTTTTGATTAAAGGTATTTCATTTTCTTCCATTAAAATTCATGCTTCTGCTATTTTGGCACATTTCAATTGTGATCCTCCCATTTTTTCCCACCAGTTGGTCAGACAATTTCTGAGAGGAGCTAAGAATTTAAAACCTCCTAGAACTCCTCCTGTCCCTCCTTGGGATCTCAACTATGTCTTGGAAAAGCTTACTTTGCCTCCTTTTGAGCCTGCTGCCTCTGCGGACATTAAGTTCTTATCCTGGACGACAGCTATCTTGTTGGCCTTGACTTCTGCCAGAAGGGTGTCTGAGTTACAAGCCCTCATGGCCGTGGAACCATACCTCATCTTCCATCAGGACAGAGTTTCCTTGAGGACCAATCCTACTTTTATGCCTAAGGTAGTTTCTAGAGTGGCTCTAAATCAGACTATTCACCTTCCTACCTTTTTTCCAAAACCACAAAATAGGGGGGAAAGGATTTTGCATTCATTGGACGTACACAGGCAACTACGTTTTTACCTGGACAAAACTAAAAGTTTCAGAAAATCAGATCAATTGCTTATTTCTTTTGCTTCCAGTTCTCTTGGTAAAGCCATTTCTAAGCAAACTATTTCCAAATGGATTGCTCATGGAATAAGATATTGTTACTCTCTTTATGGAAAACAGATTACAGGTACCGTCAGGACTCATTCTACTAGAGCAGCTGCCACTTCAGCAGCCTTTCTCAGAGGAGTTCCTACTAAGGATATTCTGGAGGCTGCCACTTGGAGCTCTGTGCATACTTTTTCCAAGCACTATAACCTCCCTTTGTACTCTAAGTCTAGGGCAGGCTTTGCCTCTGCTGTCTTGCAGGGTCTTCTAGCTGCTCCTTCTACTTCATAACCTCCTCCCGTATTCTCAGCTTTGGGATTCTACCCTACAGTTATGACTGCAACAGTGAAACACTAAGAACATAGTACAGTTGTGTATACCTACCATAAATGTAGATGTTAGAGTGTCTTCACTGTTGCAGTCGGTGTTTCCCTCTCTCCAGACCCCTCTTGTTTCTATTTGCTTACTGTGTTTCCTTTTCCACTACCTTTCTGGTGTATTTGTGTTTCCCTTGGGACACCTTTTGGTTTTATGGGGGCTACTGACATCAGGGGCAAGAAAGGCTGGAGAAGATGGCGTCGGCTGTCAGCTTTATACCCATGCTCTCTGATGTCAGGGTTCTAGCTGAAACAGTCGACGCCGGACCCAGACTTTGATATTCTGGCCGACCTCGGGCTGCCTGCCGGCAGGAGTACCCTACAGTTATGACTGCAACAGTGAAGACGCTTGAACATCTACATTTATGGTAGGTATACACAACTGTACTTTGTGACACGTGTAATTTGCTGTTCCACAGCCATCCGGGGAGTCTGAGTCGGCAGGTTGAGCCACTTAGGGGAGGGGGTGACCCCCTGTCCTGGACACTCACCCCTCTTCAGGTGGACCAGCCTTTCAACTGATGGAGAAGGCTCTGGCTTCTGCTGGCGATAGTGTGTTGTCTATCCCCCCGCCCTCCTCTGGTACACTGTTTTCACAAGTCGCACCTAGCGATCACCGGGTGCAGGGGCTTCAGGACATATTCCCACAGGAAACCCCTTTTCCGCTGTCTTCCCCAGCTTCTCCCTCTGAGGAAGGCCACTGGAAAAGTTTGTGTAAGAGGAAGCACATGGCTTCCACAGAGGAGTCCCTCACTGAAGACACAGACTTTGATGAGGGGGAAGGATCCCCTCAGTCACCCTCTGAGGTATCCTTTAAGGATTTTGTGGACATCACCAAACAGAGAGGTGACTGGCAGCTCTCTAATCCAACCTCTGAGGAGTCTGTGTTCCTGCAGGCCTTTCGTGCCCGGCCCCCTACCACCTGGGTTACTCCACCTGCCGATTGAACTTGTCCGGCTCATCGTGCAGTGTGCGTGAAAGGCTCCTGACACAGTCAAGGCTATTCCCCAGAAGCCAGATAAGATTTTGTCCCCTCCTGCTACAGATCCCCATTGGTCTAGAGGTCTTCCTGTGGGTGCTCTGGTGGTGGCGGCCACAACAAAAAAGGATCTGGCGAAAGAAGAAAGCCAGACTGTCCACCTGCCTAACAGAGTTCCAGGCCCTGGACAGGATAGGGAAGAGCACCTTTGCATCAGCGACCTTTACTATCAGGTCCCTGAATTATATGGCACACTTTACCAGGCTTCAAAGGGATCTGATTTCTGAGCTCTCTGAAACCTTGGCTGGTGCAGCGTCTGATAAGGTCTGTGACAAAGTCGCCTCTCAGCTGTCCACCATTGAGCCAGTATCTAACTCTTGTATGCGACTGATATCTCACGCATCAGAAGGAGCAGCTAGAGCGGCGGGTTCAGCTGTGGTCTTGAGACGACAAGCCTGGATGCACATGTGCAATTTCACAGAACCCTTTAAGGCTTCCTTTCTTAACGCTCCCATTGAGGCCTCTTCGTTGTTTGGACCCAAAGTTAAAAGCACACTAGCCAGATGTGAACAGGACAGTAAGACCCTTTCTGCCATAGGTGTCAGTTATTCTTCCCCTCAACGTGCTTTCTCCTGAAACCAAAAGAGTGGGAAGATGTGGTTCAAGAAATCTCAGGGTCCTTTCTGTGACACACAGGCCGAGTTCTCCCCTAGAGGCAGAGGGGGAACTCACAGGGAAGACACTCCTTTTGGGGCAGAGGGGGTCCCCGTAACCAGGGTTCCAGGGACTCTTTCCTTGGCCAATCCTACCAGCGCTCCTGAAGAGCGGCCCGACTCCTTTCCTCTGGAGGTGGTTGGGGGTTGTTTCTCTCCTTGTACCTTTCTGCCTGGCTAACCATCACCACCGATTCTTGGGTACAAAGGAATATGACCAGAGATTATCATATCCGCTTTGATCTTTGTCCTGTCCCTTCAAAAAACCTTCCCGATGTTCCACTCAGTCAAAGGGAAGAAGCAGCATTAGAGATAGTAAAGCTGCTAAGAAAGAGAGTCATCCAAGTAGCCCCTCCAGACCAGATAGGATCCGGATTCTACTAAAGACCATTTTTTGTTGCTAAAGAAAACTGGGGACTGGAGATCAATTTTGGATCTCTGTGTATTGAACAAGTTTGTGAGAGTGCAAACTTTCCGGATGGTCACAATACAGTCTATCCTCCCAATTTTGGAAAAAGACAATCGGATGTGCTCAGTAGATCTTCAAGATGCGTACTGCCGCATAAAAGTGGACAGGCCATCAAGAAGATTTCTGTGCGGGAGCCAGTCACTACCAGTTCAGAGTACTGCCCTTTGGACTCTCTACAGCCCCCAGAGTGTTCACAAAGTGCATGGAAGTCGTCACAGCTCAGTTGCGACTACAAGGATTCCAGGTGTTTCCATACCTAGACGACTGGCTCATTTCCATCCCCACCAGACATCTACTGGAAGAAGCCCTGGCATACTCTCTCCTTGCTGCACAAAGGCTAGGCATAACCATAAACTGGCAAAAATCCAATCTCACCCCATCTCAGCCCACAGAATTCATAGGGGTTATCTTGGATACAAAGAACTGCAGAGCTGCCATTCCAGAGCACAGAATTCTAAGATAAAGCAACAACTGATCCAAATCCTTTCAAGGTAGAAATCCACAGCTCACTCTGTCCTACAGCTGTTGGGTTCCATGGCAGCCTCCATCACCGTTGTCCCCCTGGCCAGGTTTCATATGAGGCTTCTACACTGGCTACTGCTCACCCAATGTTATCCTTTTCAGCATCCTCTTTCAGCCAAGATTCGAGTAACCCACAGGTTGCAAACAGGATTTAAATTGGTGGATGACGCACAATCCATCACAATGGTTTCGCCCCTTCTCCTCCCAGCAACCCAAGGCCACAGTGACCACGGATGCCTACCTGATGGGGTGGGAGGGCTATGTCAGGGACAGACAGTCCAAGGCACTTGGTCCGAATTGGAGGCCCAACTGCATATAAATGTTCTAGAGTGGAGGGCGGTGCTTCTGGCGTTGCAAGCATTCCATCCCCTGCTGCCGTCTGGGACGATTCAATCCGACAACATGAAGGTGGTCTGGTACATGAACAAACAAGGTGGAACCAAATCTTACCCCATAGTGGTGGTCTGGTACATTAGTAAACAAGGTGGAACCAAATCTTACCCCCTTTGTCAAGAGGCCATGAGGATGTGGCAATGGGCGATGGCTACCAGTCGTTTTCTTCTAGCAACACATATTCCCGGGAGTTCCAATGTGATAGCAGACAGACTCAGCAGGTGCATTCTACAACCTCACGAGTGGTCCCTGAATCCCTTGATAGCGGCAGAGATCTTCCACCACTAGGGATGTCCTTGCTGTGACCTCTTTGCATCCCCGACCAACTACAAATGCAGCAACTACTTCACCACGATTCCCCTTCCGGGACAGTCCACGATTGGCCCTCCGGTCTTCTTTATGCATTCCCACCTTTTCCCCTCATTCCCCAGTTTCTGAAGAAAGCCCATCGGTTGAAGAGCAATGTGATCCTCATAGCACCATATTGGCCTTGTCAGATTTGGTTCCCCATCCTTTGGCCTCACCTACTAGATCGACCATGGATTCTCCATCCAACCCCGGAGTTGATCTCACACCCGCAGAACCTGATTCATCCCAACTTGGACAGCCTGAAGCTCACAGCTTGGCTACTCCAATTCCCTTGATTGCCAGGCAGAATAATCTTTCTTTACCAGTACCTGACATTCTCTTTGCATCTCATAAGTCTTCCACTAGAATTACTTATCTAAGCAAGTGGAAAAGATTTATCTGTTGGCCGAAAGAAAAACAAGTAGATCCCTTCTCAGCACCATTGTCGATTAATACTAGAGTATATCTGGCTGACCTTTTTCAGTCGGGTCTATCGGCCTCTACCATTAGAGTTCATTTGGCTGCAATATCTAATTTCCATGAGGGTGTCCAAGACTCCTCTCTTTTATGTCATACAAATTGTGCAAGACCTTCATAAAAGGTGTGAATCATCTGAAGCCATCTTTTAGAGAACCTATTCAACCATGGGATCTGTCATTTAGTTCTACAAGCTCTGACAATGCCACCCTTCGAACCAGCTTCTTCATGCGATCTCATATATTTGTCATGGAAAACCTTGATTTTGGTCGCCATTACTTCTGCCAGATGTATCTCTGAGCTTCAAGCTTTATGCATCAAGAGTCCATACTTGATTTTTCATAGATAGTGTCTTTGAGAACTAATCCTTAATTTCTGCCAAAAGTGATCTCTGAAATGTCCATTAATCAAACCACTGAATTGCCAGTTTTCTTTCCCAATCATTCAAACAGAGGAGAATATTGCCTACATACCCTAGATATTCACAGGCAAATCCATTTTTACTTAAACAGGACTAGGTCCTCTCGTAAATCTGACCAGTTATTTTTTGCCTGTTCTGGACCTAGATTAGGATCTGCTGTTGCTAAGGTCACATTAGCTAGATGGTTGAAAGACTGTGTGACCTTTATTTATACACAACGTAATATTCCATTGCCTACTACCATGAAGGCTCATTCGACAAGGTCGGTGGCAACCTCTGCTGCCTTCCATGCCAGAGCTTCTTTACATGACGTCTGTGCAGCTGCAACTTGGGATACGTCTCATACCTTCATCAATCATTACAAATTGGATTTGGCCTCCAGGGGAAGAGCATCTTTTGGTTCTGTGGTGCTCAGGAATGTCCTTCCATGAGAGCCTTCCAGGAATAGAGGTAGCTGGGGACTCTGTCCCATGCGTAAGGAATGAACGAGGATTAACAATATCAGATAAAGAAGTTATGTCTTACCATAACGTTCCATCTGTATTGTTGATCCTCGTTCAGTCATTATGACCCTCCCTCCTTCTCCCTCCTGTGGCTTCTAGTGGATCTCACCATCCGGTTCTCTTGGGTCAATTGACCAGAGGTAACCTCTACCTTCTTTTGACTTCAAACTCAATTTGAGGTAACGGAGAGGGGGATTATGGGTAAGAGTTTAGCTCAAAAGTTTGTAGCTGACGCGAGCTTGGAAAATGGCCGGCTCTGTTTCGAGGTCAAAACCGATACCCATGCGTAATGACTGAATGAGGATCAACAATACAGATGGAACATTATGTTAAGACATAACTTTTTATTTTTTCTGTCCACAGACATTTATTTCATTTTAAAGCAAAGAGCAATCACAGTATGCCTAATCTTGAAGTTTTGTGAGTGTCTGTCTTTTATTGGAAGTGGGGAGACCATATTATTAGGCAAGTTTGAGTCAGCAGTTTGAGCTGTGCTTCGTTGTATTAACTATTCTTGGGGCCTGTGCCAAATGGGAGCAAACAGCCCTGTCCTGCAGCTGTGATAGTGTTTTGAGTCAGCATAGTCTTATTGATGGTTTCCTTACGATTGTATGTTTCTTGATTGATTTATTATATGTCTTTGGTGTTTCCAAAATGAGTTTGTAAACTTACACCACTGTTTTGGAGTACTTCATTTTCTCTCTGTCATTTTGTGATTCCAGAAACAAAGTTGCATATGATGGCAGGTAAGGGCAGATTTGTCATCCCTAGTCTACCAGTTATGTAGATTTTGATTTGTAAGCTTGTCGCATTTTATTTCTGCTTTTATGATAGCCTGTATTTGTGTACCCATTCGCTATTTTCAGCCTTCAATGTAGTGGTGTCGATATTATAACATTCAAAGTTTTGCAACTTTGATGTTATAATATAGACCCAACAGTGAGCTACTTTGCATTACATAATTTTCTCCTCTCAGCTCCACACCAGATGTCCTTCAAGGATGCATCTGCAGTCCTTACAAATGGGTTGTCCTGTCGTCAGGCAGCCCTTCGGTCGGCCGGATTCCAAAGTCTGGGTCTGGCCTCGGCTGGTGTCGCACTTCACCCGACGTCATAGTTGCAGTTCTTCGGGTATAAAGGCATCAGCCGACGCCATTTTCCTCAGTCTTTCTTGCCGCGTGGCACCCGAAGCAGAAGCTGTTCGCAAGTGCCGGTCGGTCAGAACCAGAGATTACTACTACAAGTACCGAAGACTTCTAAAAAGCTAAGTACCCCGTTGGGGACTCTTTCTTGCCTCAGCCGATGTCAGAAAAAGTGAATAACTGTTTAACTTGTGGGAAACAAATACCTCAAAGATTTCCACTCTTACTGCTTACCTTGCTTTGGCCCAAACCACGACGTAGCAGCTTGTCTAGCCTGTGCTTCTTTCAACCGACGGACGCTTAGACGTCGGTCGGAATTTGCTGAAGAGTTTTTCGGCTCCGCTTTTGCTTACATTATGCCGTCGGATACTCCGACTGCGCAAATTTCTAAAAACCGCAAGGAAAAGGACCGACACTCGCGGTCTGCGGTTTCGGCCAAAACCGCGGTTAAGCCTACCGCGAGTGTCTCGGTTTCGGTCCACGGTTCTTCCTTCGGCCGAAAGCTTGCCACTTACCAAGGCCTCTTCCTGAAACTGCTACTGAAATCCCACCTGCTCTTACAGGTTCACACGATTTATCTGATACTATCCCTTTGGATATTTCTACCCCTGCACGTGGAGCTGCTAGGCCTCCTGCATCCATGTCGATTAAGGCCTTTGCCAGGGCTAAAGCAGCAAAAACTACCAAAACTGTGCCTGCTAAGACCACTTCTCACAGGCCTAGTTCTAGTTCACAAATGCTTAGTCTAGCAGAGGATCTCAATTCTTTGATCGGGGGATGCCAACCACATCCAGACAGGGCCTCTCACCCACCTACAGAGAAGAGGTCTAGAGTAGAGCCCCTGAGCCAGTTTCTTCAGATGGCTCCTCTGATGAATCAGATAATTCAAACCCTCCAGAGGCCCCTTTTTCTCCTTATGAGGACTCTGATGCAGAAGAGTCCATCCCTTCTGCCTCTCCGCCTGAGGAATTTTCTTTTGGGGAAACCTTGCATGCTATGAGGGAACAATTTCAATGGCAGGGCCAGGATTTTTCAGACTCTATAAAAAGGCTTAGAACCTTTCTGCATTTGCCACAGCATAGGCCTTTAGCCATTCCCCCAGTACTTACTGTTGTGGATGATGCTTTTAATGATGCTTGTACTGCTCCTGATTCTCTTCCTCCGGCCCCTGCTAAGCCCGATAGGTACTACAGGGTTCCGGACACACATTATCATTTGTATAAGGCCCCTTTTGCAGATCCCGAAACTATCTCCCAGGGACCCAAGGCTGTAGCAGCTACCTCTACCAAAAACCCTCACTCTGAAAGGGAATCTAGGTCCTTAGAGAGATGGGGTAAAAAAGTTTACACTTCTGCTACTCTTTCAGCTAGGGCCTTGAACTGTCAATTCCACATGATTCAGTATCAGGAATTTATGTTAGACCAGTTGACTAAAAAACTGTCCTTGGATGAACCATTAGACAAAAAATCTGTACAGGAATTGGTCCATAACATTCAGCAGGTCAGTAATCATTCCTTAAAATGCAGCTATGATGCACTGGAGGCCTCCTTTAGATCAGCCATGACTGGCACAGTGATCAGAAGACATGCATGGTTAAAAGAGCAGTCCTTACCAGACCATGTAAAATCAAAACTCCTAGATGCTCCCATGGATAAGCTCAATTTGTTTGGCTCCCCTGCACAGCAGGTGCTGAAGAAGGTGGAAGAGAAAGCAAAATCTGTCCAGACAGTCAAGGATTTCTTGCAGGTCCAGCCTCCAAGGTTTAGCAGGAACTGGCCTTCCAAGAATTGGTCCTTTCCAGACACCTCCAGAGCTCCGAGAGGCAGGAATAGGCGCTCAAGAGGCAGGGGTCAATCCAGAGGTGCCTACAGGGGTCGTCGGTGGCAGGCTAACAACCAGCGAGGTACAGCCACAGATCCAGCCACCACCACTTCCACAGGACAATCACAGTGTCTTGGCTCTGGCACCGCCTACCAGGGAACAACTAGAGGCACCCTTAGGCGGGAAGCTAGCCTTATTTTCAGTAAACTGGCATTACATCACAGGAGACAAATGGATTTTACAGACAATAGACCAAGGTTACAGGTTTCACTTCCATACTCTGCCAAGGAAGAGAGGAATGCCAAACCTACCTCCAAATCAGAAGACAGAAGCTCTACAACAAATAACTCACTTACTAAGGATGAGAGCTGTAGAAAGGGTACCATCTATGGAACAAGGACAAGGATTTTACTCCAGACTCTTCCTGGTACCAAGAAAAGAAAACCAATGGAGACCTATTCTCGACCTGTCCGCTTTAAACACATACCTCATTGTTCCAAAATTCAAAATGCTGACCCTACAGCAGCTTCTTCCCATGCTGGGCAAGGAGTCTTGGCTGGTAACTCTAGATCTCATGGAGGCATACCTGCACGTCCCCATACGACCAAATTGCAGAAGATACCTCAGATTTCTTGCAGGATCAGAGCATTATCAATTCTCAGCATTGCCCTTTGGCTTATCTACTGCCAGAGTATTCACGAAATGCCTGGCATCAGTAATTGCTCATTGCAGGCTTCAGGGAATTCAAATTTACCCTTACCTGGACGACTGCCTGTTACAAGCGGACAACAAAAACAAATTAACAAAAGATTTGGAAAGGGTCATTCATCTACTGCAAGCCCTGGGATACACAGTCAATATAAAAAAGTCAAGGCTGATACCATCCCAAAGGATAACCTTCTTGGGTGCAGATCTGGACACATCAAAACAAATGGCATTCCTGACAGTAGAAAAACAGGAGCAACTCCCTCTCTACTTCATGGCATTAACAAAGCAGAACCAGCTAACAGCAAGAAAAGTCCTGCAAGCTCTCGGCTACATGGCATCCTGCATAATATTGATTCCACATGCCAGACTACATATGAGAAAGTTACAGTGGTATCTAAGGAATTTATGGTCTCAGCACAAGCACAGCCTAGAAACCCAAATTCCAATAATTCCATGCCTGAAGCAAGAATTCCAATGGTGGGCTCAGGCCTGTCAATCAAACAAGGGACTGCCCTTCCACAGCACTCAACCAAGCCAGACCATCACAACAGACGCCTCAGACCTCGGTTGGGGGGCACACATGCTGGACAAGTGCATACATGGCTTATGGACTCAAGACCAGCTGCACCTACACATAAATCAAAAGGAAATGCTGGCAGTAAAACTGGCAATTCAGGCATTCCGACCATTTCTTCGACAGGGTCAACTGCTGATAAGGACGGACAACACCACAGTTATGTGGTACATCAACAAACAAGGAGGCACACATTCATACCCTCTATGCCAGATGGCAATGGACCTCTGGAATGTGGCACTGAGCTTCAACATTCAGTTACAAGCAATTTTTGTGCCAGGAAAAGAAAATACTGTAGCAGACATCCTAAGCAGAACTACCACTGATGCCCACGAATGGATGCTGCTTCCGGACATCTTCAAAACCATTACAGGGAAATGGGGACTACCAGAAATAGACTTTATTTGCATCCCCACACAATCACCAACTGAAAAAATTCTGCACAAGGACGTACCACCCACTTGCTTGGAAAGTGGACTCCCTATCTTTCAGTTGGAAAAACCTGACAGCATATGCATTCCCACCTCTTCCTTTGATGCACAAGGTGCTATTGAAGATCAAAGAAGACCGTCCAAGGATCATCCTGATAGCTCCAGACTGGCCAAGACAACATTGGTACCCATTACTGAGGAGTATGTCTCGGGAACAAATATGGCCTCTGCCCCTGGTTCCCTTGCTGTTAACACAGAACAACTACAAAACCCTGCATCCAAACCTGAAAACACTGCAGCTGACTGCCTGGAACATTGCATAAGACCAAATAACCCGGATTTATCTCAAAGGGTTAAGGACATTCTCTTGGAGGCTCGCAGACCCTCAACAAGAAAAAATTATTCAGCAAAATGGAAAAGATATCTCATTTGGAGTACTGCAAAAGGAGAGAATGTGTCACTTGCAAACATACCTAACATCCTGGAATACTTGGCAGAGCTCTTCCACAACGGCCTGTCCTGTTCTTCCATTAAGATTCATGCATCAGCTATTTCAGCAGAATACAACTTGGATCCTCCAGTCTTCTCTCATCCTCTGCTCAGGCAATTTCTGAGAGGAATTAAAAATGTAAAACCACCTAGGAAGCCACCATTGCCAGCATGGGACTTGAACTTTGTGCTAGAAAAGTTGACACTCCCTCCTTTCGAGCCAGCAGCTACAGCAGATTTACAGTACTTATCATGGAAAACTGCTTTCCTGCTTGCAATCACTTCAGCAAGAAGGGTATCTGAGCTACAGGCATTAATGGCAGTACAGCCCTTCCTGATCTTCCATCAAGATAGTGTCCATGAGAACTAATCCTACTTTTATGCCAAAGGTGGTCTCCAGGGTATCTTTAAATCAAGCTATCCACCTACCTACATTCTTCCCCAACCCACAGAACAGGGGAGAAAAACTGTTGCATACCTTGGATGTACATAGACAATTACGTTACTACCTGGACAGGACCAAGAGCAATAGAAAAACTGACCAGCTACTGGTAGCATATGCAACAGGAATGGAAGGAAAAGCAATTTCAAAACAGACCATCTCTAAGTGGATAGGAAATTGCATTAGATTTTGTTACTCCTACCATGGGAAGAAAACTCCAGAAAACATCAGGCCTCACTCTACAAGGGCTACAGCCACTACCACAGCTTTTTTACGAGGAGTGGCTACCAAATACATTTTGGAGGCTGCTACTTGGAGCTCCGTGCATACATTTGCCAAGCATTATAATTTATCTTTATACTCCAGATCCCGAGCAGGTTTTGCCACTGCTGTTTTGCAAGGGATCTTAACTACACCATAATCTTCTCCTCCTCCCCCAGTTTGGCTATGGTATTCTACCCATTTGTAAGGACTGCAGATGCATCCTTGAAGGACATAGTACAGTTTAGTACCTACCATAAATGTAGATGTCCGATAGGCATGCATCTGCAGTCAGGATTACCCACCCTCCTTCCCCTCTGTGGTACTCCTAGGGTATTTTCCCATCTTGTAGCTAGCTGGGGGAATCTATTATGGTGTATTTGTTTGTATATATGTACATACATGCTTATTTTTTGTTTGCTTTCTACTATTTGGAACCATTTGCATTTATCCAAATTAAGTCTTCCTAGAGGGCACCTGGCATCTGGGGCAAGAAACACTGAGGAAAATGGCATCGGCTGATGCCTTTATACCCGAAGAACTGCAACTATGACGTCGGGTGAAGTGCGACACCAGCCGAGGCCAGACCCAGACTTTGGAATCCGGCCGACCGAAGGGCTGCCTGACGACAGGACAACCCATTTGTAAGGACTGCAGATGCATGCCTATCGGACATCTACATTTATGGTAGGTACAAAACTGTACTTTTTCTATTGTGTGGCAAATGTCCATGTTATCTACAGAGACCTTTTTGCTCTTCTTGTTCCTATGTAGTACCATCTACCTAAATAGAAAGAAAATATGATTGCTCCCTGTGCTTATTGGGGAATCTTAATAGTATGTCCTTTTTCCTTACTGTACAAGTGTTTTTTTGTTACTTTCTGTGTTCTGTTGTACTGACAATGTTATGTTCAAACTGCTAGTGCGGGATCAGTATGGGACCTATTTCAAGGCTTTCCAGCATTTGATGGCAAATAAGTAGTATGCAAAAGTGTGTCAGACTATATCTGCAGTCTCACTGTCTTTACATTAGTTAGACAAAGAATTCTGTTAGAATTTTTGCAGGGGTTTACAGACTTAACAAAACGAAAAAAAAAAAAGATCCAAAATTGAAGGAGTGGAGTCTGAATCACTGAATTACTATTTTTTGTTATTCATTAATCATATAAAAAAGATCTAGTCCTATTTGATCTCATTTCTTTGCAAAACCAGTGGTTCTACAAACACCCAGTTAATGACATAAATCTACACTAACAGGTAAACAAGATTGCTGAAGAGAGAGGTTCCTAATCCAAAGGTTAAGGCTAGTTTTAATGACTGGATGGGTAGAGACACAAATCACACCAGGGTTGTCATATATGGCCCCACTCGATTCGAGAGGTAAGCATTGTTAAGGGCTTGAAAATAGTCTGCTTTATGGTCCTCATGATCACTTGTCTAGTATGTTCCTAGGTGAATTGATTTATATATTTTGATCTCCAGAAACCCTTTTTAGTCGGCCCCCAGAAATCAGGAGATAGGGGATACTAGATGGGAAAACACAATTTTTGTACACTGTATTTAGTATTGTTATCATCTGCGCCTTACATTTGTTTAATCTCTTTTTAAGCTGGGATTTTTAGTGGGCTGATTGAAATGTTATGTTGCTGACCTTGGTGATGATTGAGCGAGTAATAAAAGAAAAAAATGATTAACTGTTTGCCTCTGTCAGAGTGATTCCTTTCTGCCTACCCCATGTAATGTAGTTCAGATGGAGGACATGTTTTGCAGCATTTCAGCAACTTGTTGAATGTTTGCGATTTGAGAAAGCTTGCTCTTGTTTGTGAGATTATTGCTGCTGAACTAACTGGGTATATATTTTTTAATGTGATGATTTGCTGTATGGAATTTGTTTAACTTAATTAGCTATAAAGCAGAATGTTGTGAACTGTATTTTAAACCTGGTAGCACTTGCTTGTTTGCTTATTTTATTCATCTGTGATTTTTCTGTTAAAGGTACTTACCACTCAGTACATTTACATAAAGCTGTACCAACACATTAAAACCCATGTTCAGACATGGTTCAAGAACGTCCCTCTGGGATATATACAGCTGCTTACCTGGAATAGTCCAGGTATGCAAGTGGAGATCCATAATGTAATACACATTTTGCAAATTTGTAAACCATGTAATACTGCAGAATGTGGGCTGGAATCTGCTAGTGTAGCACAATGGACCTAAGGTGTATGTTATTGCTGTTAGTTACCCAATGACAAAGAAGTGCTGATGCATTGTCAGTATAACATAGGTAAGTAAGAAAATCATAATTTCTTTGGTGGTCATTCCACAGAATTTGTAATATTAATAGGATGTAACAGCACAGCTGTCCCTGTCTGTAGTGCACACAGACTGCTACAACCACATCTGGCATATCTGCAACACAATTCATGTTAATTGAAGCACCTCCAGCACCAGATTTATTACAATGTTCTATAAATAATCACTGTGCCAGTGGCATAAAGGATAAGGTGTTTGCCTCTGATGCACAAGCTACAAGGTTCTATCTGTTCTCTGTCCAATGCCTGTATGGAGTTTGCATGTTGTGGCTGTGGCTGTGTCTGTATGGGGTTCTTCTGCGCCTCGAAAAAAAACTGCTATTTGTTTCCATCTCAAACTCACCCAAGTATTCTCCATTGAATTGTGGGCAGCAGCACAAACTCTAGATGGTGCTTGTAGCAGGAAGACTTTTGTAGATCATCTGCTTTGGGTATCATCAAGATAGCAGAATATAGATGAATGTGCTGTGTTAGGGCTTGCCACTTGATGGTGTAAAAATTGGCAATTGGTGATTCGGTTTTAAGAAATTCACTTTTTTTGTAGTAGAAAAAGTTAATACAGACACATTTGTAGGTTCATTTAATAATTTTTTTAGAGAGAATTGAGCTGAAATGGCAGATTTTTTAAGAGCTGATGTAATACCTGGTATCGGTGACAAAATTTCAGTTAAAAGTTATTTAAATTATGTCAATTTTTGATATAAAGATGTTTTAGTTATGTTTGAAGTTTTATGTTTAGTTTATGTCCAAATTGAATTGTAAGTAAATATTGTATGTTTTTAAAGTATTACTGGTTTTGGAACAACTATGCCTTTAAGGTTTAATTACCACAGGATATGATGATGGGATGTTTGAGATATAAAAGGAAATGAAGTCAGTGATTTGTTTGTTTAATTCTGAAGAAGCTCTATAATAAATGGGACGAAAGTGCTCAATTTATTCTGGCTCCAGTGTATGTTTTGTTTTTGAGTTGGCCTTCTATTTTATAGTTTTTAGGTGATTCGGTTGTGTTGACTAATGTCAAATGGGAATGGCTAATTGCTGCTTCAAAGTAGGTTGAGTGCCTACTTTAAACTGTACCAGGGACCCATGGTTATGGTGGGAGGAGATCTGTATGCCCTTATTGGCCATAAATCCCAGCAGCACTGGGTCAGTAAACTAAGTTACTGACTAGCTGGTGTCCAGTTGCCCAGCTTACTTGGGATAGCTTTGTTGAACAAACCAATCAACCTGCCAAACATTAACTAAGGATTGTTACACTCGGTGTAGATGTCCTTCAAGAATGCAACTGCAGTCATAACATGTGGGTTGTCCTGCCTCAGGCAGCCCTCGGTCGGCCGGATTCCAAAGTCTGGGTCCGACGTCGGCTGATGTCGCATCTCTCTCCGATGTCAGAGCGGCTGGAGTATATAAGCATCAGCCGACGCCATTTTCTTCAGTCTTTCTTGCCGCGCGGTGCCCGAAGCAGAAGCAGTTCGCAAGTGCCGGTCGGTCAGCTTCTGTATTTTTCGATACTGAAGTCATCAAAAAAGCTAAGTACCCCGTTGGGGACCTTTTCTTGCCTCAGCTGATGTTAGAAATAACTGAAAAAGTTAACAATTGTCTTTCTTGTGGTAAACAAATACCTCATAAGGATTTCCACTCTTACTGTCTTCCTTGCCTGGGCCCAGACCACGACATCTCGGCCTGTGTAGCCTGCGCTCGCTTCAACAAGCGCACTCTCAGGCGCCGGGTGGAGTTCGCTGAAGACTTTTTTGCCGATAAATTTACTTACAACATGCCATCGGATCTTCCGACATCGCAAACACCCAAAAAGCGAAAAGACTGGGACCGACATCCTCGGCCCGTGTCTACGACCGACTCCACGCCAAAACCTAGCGCGAGTGCTCCGGTTCCCCCTGAGACTGTCTCTCCACTGCTCCGAACCGAAGACACCGCATTACCGACTACTCCGATTCCGGACATCACTCCGCCTGTTATCGATTTTCCTCTGGATGCTGAAACCGAGGAAATGCCCGAGACCATTGCTGTAGACAAGGTCACTCCTGCATGTGGAGCTGCCAGGCCTCCTATGGCCATGTCTATTAAGGCCTACACTAGAGCTAAGGCAGCCAGCAAAACAAAACATACCACTTCTAAATCCTTTCCTCAGCATACTCCAGAGACACAAATTATGTCCATGGCTGCTGATTTAATTTCCATGATTAGAGGTTCACAGGCCCATCCTGAGAGAGGATCCCAGCCTCCTCCTGATAAAAGGCCCAGGGTTGAACCCTCTGAACCTATTCCTTCTGATGAAGACTCTGAGGGCTCCGTCCACTCTGATAGCCAGGAAGAGCTCTTCCAGACCTATGAGGACTCTGATGCAGAAGATTCCATCCCCTCGGCCTCCCCTCCTGAGGATATTTCTTTTGGGGAAGTTCTGCACACCATGAGGGAACATTTTAAGTGGCAAGGTCAGGAATATTCTGATTCTAGGAAACGCCTGAGGACTTTCCTTAAGAAGCCCCAGCACAGGCCCTTAGCTATTCCTCTTGTACTTGATGTTCTGGATGATCTATATTCTGATTCTAGTGCTACCCCTGATTCTCTCCCTCCTGCTCCAGCCAAGCCAGACAGGTATTACAGGGTCCCAGAAACTCATTCCCATTTATTCAGGGCCCATTCTGCTGATTTGGAAACTATTTTACAGGGGCCTAAAGGAGTTTCAGCCTCCACCTCTAAAAATCCATTGCCTCTCCAACAGGGAGGCCAGGTCTTTAGAAAGATGGGGTAAAAAGGTTTACACATCCACTACCTTATCTATGAGAGCTTTAAATTGCCTTTTTCATATGTTACAATATCAGGACTACCTTTTAGAAGATTTACAAAAAACTTTAGCCACTCCTGATCCTTTAGACAGGAAGACTTTGCAGGAAGCTGTACATGACACTCAGCAAGTAAGCAATCACTTCCTGCAGTGTGGATATGATGCACTGGAAGCTTCATGTAGGGCAGCTATGACAGGGGCAGTCATTCATAGACATGCCTGGTTAAAAGATCAACCTCTTCCAGATCATGTAAAAGCAAAACTACTGGATGCACCTTTGGAAAAGAACAAGCTTTTTGGTGCAAATGCTAAGGATGTGTTAAAGACCATCGAAGAGAAAGCAAAATCAGTTCAGACGGTGAAAGACTTCCTTCAAGTTCAACCCCCCAGATTCAGTAGGAATTGGCCTTCTAAAAACTGGTCCTTTCCTAATACAGAAAGGTTTCAAAGGGGTAAGAACAGACGTGGCCGAGGAAGAGGCCAATACAGAGGCCCTTACAGGGGACGACAATGGCAGCCAGGAAGCCAAAGAAGTGACGCAGGGGTTTCACCTGCCCCACAACCACAATCTCAATGACTTTCCTCTACTACCGCCTACCAGGGAACAAATAGAAGCTCTCCTGGGCGGGAAATTATCTCTGTTTGCAGAAAATTGGCACAGACTGACAAAGGACAAATGGATTTTGGACATTGTAGACTGAGAGTACAGGTTTCATTTTCATACCTTACCAAGAAAACAAGGCATGCCAAACCTACCACAAAACCAGAGGCTATCAAGCAAATCACTCTGCTGACTCGGATGAAAGCAATAGAAAGAGTTCCACAACAAGAACAAGGCCAAGGGTTTTACTCAAGACTGTTCATTGTTCCAAGAAAAGAATCTCAATGGAGACCAATACTGGACTTGTCCACACTAAACACCTTTCTCACAGTACCAAAGTTCAAAATGCTGACTTTACAGCAACTCCTTCCCATGCTGGGCAAGGGGTCTTGGCTGATTACTCTGGACCTCAAGGAGGCATACCTGCATGTCCCTATCAGACACAGCTGCAGAAGATACCTCAGATTTCTTGCAGGGCCAGAGCATTATCAATTCTCAGCATTGCCATTTGGCTTATCTACTGCGCCCAGTGTATTTACAAAATGCCTGGCTTCAGTAATTGCTCATTGCAGGCTCCAGGGAATACAAATTTACCCGTACCTGGACGACTGCCTCATACAAGCGGACGACAAATTGATGTTGACAAAAAACCTGGATTATGTCATACGATTACTTCAATCTCTGGGATACACAGTCAACTTCCAAAAGTCAAGACTGCAGCCATCCCAGCAAATAATCTTCTTAGGAGCCAAACTAGACACAGCCTCTCAGATGGCTTACCTGACAGAAGACAAGCAAGAGAAGTTAACTCATTACTTCAAAGGTTTTGCAAAACTCACCCAGATGACTGCAAGGAGATTCCTACAGGCCCTGGGTTACATGGCATCCTGCATTCTCCTGGTTCCATTAGCAAGACTACACATGAGAAAGCTTCAATGGTACCTAAAAAGCATTTGGTCTCAACACAGCAACAACTTGGAGACAATCATACCGCTCATTCCATGCCTACAAAAGGAATTCCTATGGTGGGCCTCGGTGAGCCAGGCAAACACAGGTATGTCATTCAAAACCACAGATAACACAGACCATGACCACAGGCGCCTCAGACCTTGGATGGGGTGCACATGGAAGGCAGGTGTATACAAGGACAATGGTCTCCAAAGGAAACACATCTGCATATAAACCAAAAGGAAATGCTGGCAGTAATGCATGCCATCGAGGCCTTTCAACACCAACTCCAGCAAGGCCATTTACTGATACGGACAGACAACACCACTGTGATGTGGTACATAAACAAGCAAGGGGGCACCCACTCTTACCCCCTTTGCAGACTGACAATGCATCTTTGGGAGAAATCACTGAGTCTAAACATCCAGTTACAATCCCAGTTTGTTCCAGGAAAAGACAATGTGTTGGCGGACAGCCTAAGCAGGAATTTCACAGATCCACACGAGTGGAGGTTACATCCGAAGACCTTCAGATGACTCACTTCGACATGGGGCAAGCCAGAAGTGGACCTATTTGCCTCTCATCTCAACCATCTTCTACCAAAATTCTGCACAAGGACATACCATCCAAAAGCTTGGAAAATAGATGCCCTCTCATTCAACTGGAACTCACTAACAATCTATGCATTCCCACCTCTGCCACTGATGACCTCAGTATTAATAAAGATCAAAGCAGAGAAACCCAAGGGAATCATAATAGCTCCAGACTGGCCAAGACAACACTGGTACCCATTACTACGGAGCATATGTTACACCAGGAGGTGGGCCCTTCCCCAATGGCCTCTACTTCTGACTCAACACAACTTCGAAACAGTGCATCCAAATCTACAGACACTGCAGCTAACAGCCTGGGAGATCCCATAAATAACTTCAGCCTATCTCTCTCCAAGGAAGTTCAGCGGATACTAACAGAGGCTCGAAGACCATCCACCAGAAAGGTTTATTTAGCAAAGTGGAAAAGATTTGGCAATTGGAACACCAGCAAGGGACTTGATGCATCACTGTTGAACATACCACTCATCCTGGAATATTTGGCAGATATGTTAAAGAACGGTCTCTCATATTCTTCCATAAAGATACATGCATCTGTATTTCAGCTAGATACAACACTGATCCTCCTGTTTTTTTACACCCTTTACTAAGGCAATTCCTCAGGGGAATCAAGAACATTAAGCCACCAAGAAAGGCCCCAGTGCCAGCCTGGGACCTCAATTTTGTCCTAGAAAAACTGACTCTACCTCCATTTGAGCCAGCAGCCTCGGTTGACTTGCAATTTCTCTCTTGGAAAACAGCTTTCCTTTTGGCAATTACATCAGCAAGAAGGGTTTCGGAGCTACAGGCCCTAATGGCAATACCACCCTTCATTATTTTTCACAGAGACAGGGTTTCATTAAGGACAAACCCTACTTTCATGCCAAAGGTGGTATCTAGGGTTTCTTTAAATCGAGCAATTCATCTCCCTGCTTTCTTCCCCAATCCTGAGAACAAGGGGGAAAAGACTATTGCATACCTTGGACATTCACAGATAACTTCGTTACTACCTGGACAGAACCAAGGCCAGTAGGAAGTCTGAACAACTTTTTGTAGCTTACGCCCCTGCAGTCCAAGGAAAAGCAATTTCAAAACAGACTATTTCAAAATGGATTGGACATTGCATCAGATTCTGTTATTCCTTTCATGGAAAGACTGTTCCAGCCGATGTCAGACCACATTCCACCAGAGCTACAGCCACCTCTACAGCATTCTTAAGAGGGGTGCCTACTAAGGCCATTCTAGAAGCTGCTTCATGGAGCTCCGTGCATACATTCTCCAAGCACTACAATCTCCCTCTATACTCCAGATCCAGAGCAGGCTTTGCTTCGGCAGTCCTGCAGGGTTTGATTGCCACACCATCTTTTTCCTAGAGCATTCCTCATCCCCCAGCTAAGCTATGGTATTCTACCCACATGTTATGACTGCAGTTGCATTCTTGAAGGACATAGTACAGTTTTGTACCTACCATAAATGTAGATGTCCGATAGACATGCAACTGCAGTCGGATTTTCCCTCCCTCCATAACCCTCTATGCGTAGGGTCCACTCCTATCCCTGTATCTCTTAGCTGGGATATCTGTTATGGTGTATTTGTTTTATTGCTCATTTATTTGTTTGGAATCCTGTTTTTGTCTTCCAATTTGATTACAGCCTTCCTTGGAGGGCACCTGGCATCTGGGGCAAGAAACACTGAAGAAAATGGCGTCGGCTGATGCTTATATACTCCAGCCGCTCTGACGGAGAGAGATGCGACATCAGCTGACGTCGGACCTAGACTTTGCAATCCGTCCGACCGAGGGCTGCCTGAGGCAGGACAACCCACATGTTATGACTGCAGTTGCATGTCTGTCGGACATCTACATTTATGGTAGGTACAAAACTGTACTGTTCACTGATAGGATGGAGCTTGGAAGTGGATAAACTGATAGCAAGGAATCCAGGAGACTAGATGGAAGTGCAGCAAAGCCACTTGGCTTGACATCCAGAGTCTACTACTGAGAAGGAGGGCAGTCTAGAAATGGTGTTGGAATTATGGTGATAGAAAGGCTTCAGAAGACCATAAGGGATGTCATTGCAGTCTGTGACCTCATCATCATCTTCTTCAACCCTTTTTTCTCATTTTTCTACATGGGGTCCGGGTGTCATGTTAATATATATATATATATATATATATATATATATATATATATATATATATATATATATAATTATTATTACACTCCTGCCTTCTTCAACACTCATGCCTGATTGTCATGGATGTTCTCTTATACAATCCATTCACCTCTTTGCTGGATACCCTCATTTCCTCTTACCTTCTTCTTGTCCTTCGAAAATCTTCTTCAGCAGATTATCTTCTGCTTTTCTGCACATGTCTGAAGCACAGAAGTCTGTTTTCTCTGACCTCTTCTGCAATTGGAGCTACTTTGGCTTCTGCTGTTATGTCCTCATTTTTTTGTCTGTCCCCATAGTATGCATTATACCACCCTTTTCAGGCACTTTTCCATCACTCTAGCTTTCACATTGGCTCAGCCTTTGCTGCCCAGGTTTGTATACCTTACTCTTCTACTTATTTGACCTTCTTCTGTCATACACTACACCTGCCACTCTATCCCAGTTGGCTGCAGCCCCTTTGATTCTAGCTTTGACGTTTTCATTCAGATTTCCCTTCTCATCGACCACCCCTCCCAACAATGCTCCTACTTGAGAGTGAACCTGCAAGTTACCCTAAAAATTATAGACCAATAACTTGCCTTCTATCAACGTATAAACTATACACTGGAATTGGTCTAATGAGGGATGAGTAGAGGGAACTGGGTGCTGACAGTTTAGAAGAAAACTCAAGTATGGCAATAAAAGAAAGTCGTGAGGAACAAAGGATCATTAGTTGTTTAAATAAACCCATAGAGGAGAAATTTAAAAAAGGGAAGAAAAGTATGGCATGATTGACTACAAAAAAAGCATTTGAAAGTATCCCACATTCATGGATAAGTGTGCTTAAAAATGTATAAGAAAACACCCTACACTGATCGACTGCATTGCAGTGACCATGTAACAGTGGTAGACCACTTTGCAGTTAAGCCATAATAAAGGGCAAATTATTATCCCAGGGATAAATATTCAAAGGGGGATATTCCAGGGTGACTCTGTCACCTCTGCTATTCTGGCTTGCCCTTAATTCATTAAGCTGTCTACTTAACAGCTTTAGGCCATGGCTATAATTTGGCTCCTAGAAAAGAACAAAAGTGTAAAGACTTATCTTTTCTTTGTCAATGATTTAAAGCTGTATAGCTCATCAGATGAGGAACTGAAAGTACAACTGCAAGTTATCCAAACTTTTTCAGATGATATAAGAATGTCATTTGGTCTTGATAAATGTGCAGAAGCAACCTTTAAAGCAGGAACACTGCAGCACCAAGAAAACATCAGTTTGGGACAAGAATGTGATATAAAAGAAATTGAGCAACAGGGAGTGTGTAAATATTTGGGAACTGATGAAGGATCAACAGTAAAACAGGAACAAATGTGAATAAAACTTAGGAAGGAATATTTTAGAAGATTTAAAGTAATCCTGAAAACAGCATTGACATCCAAGAATAAAATTCAAGCTATTAACCAGTTTGCTCTTCCTGTCCTAACTTACAGTTTTGGAGTGATTGACTGGTCCCAAAAAGTGTTGGATAGATTAGACAGGAAAACAAGAAGGATGCTTCATGCTCACCAAATGATTTATAAAAATCAGTGCACACACAGATTATACAGTCCCTGTTCCAAAGGGAGGTATGGGCCTCTGTGAAGTTGATTACATGTCTTAGATCTGCAATCGTGGGACTGCATACATATCTGCTGACCTCACAATTCCTAAATGTAGTGAAAGCTCTGAAACAGGAGAAGAAATCTAAGATGACTTCCCTGCTTTGTCTAGCAGAAATATATCGGCGTCAGGCAGGAATGGAAATCAAACCAAAAGTAGATACAAATTAGGCAGCAACTGAATGTGCCAAAAAATAAAAGAAAGACTATAAGGTGAAGGCCCAGATGAGAAGGCAAGAAATGTGGAAAATGCATAAATATAGTTGCAAGTATAGAAAATGTCTGTAAGAACCTCATGTTGATCAGGAATGAACGCATGAATGGTTAAGGAGAGGTGAAGTCAAACCAAGAGATGAAAGATCAATATTGGTGGCCCACAATAGGGGGCTACACACACATTGTTTTACAAAGTCCATTGAACGTGTGGGAGAAACAGATAAATGTAGGTTTTGTATAACAGAATTGGAAACCGTTGGATACCTCATTGCTGGATGTTGCTGGTTGTGACATCCTAATGGCAGAAGTACTTTATACTGAAAGGCATAATAATGTGCCAAGACTGTTGCAGTGGGGATTGTGCAAACGTTATGGTATTGAAGTGGCTGAAAAATACTGGAAACCTGAGCCACAATGAATCATAGAAAATGATAAAGTCTGTCACATGGGATCACCCATTACCAACAGTTCCAAAGATAGATTCTGGAAAACTGGATATAGTGGTCCATGAAAAGAAGACAAAAGTAGCATTGATCATTGAAATTTACACACCCGGTGACTACACTGTTTTGCATACAGAGAAAACACAAAGTCTTAAAATAAAGCTGCTTGAAGAAGAACCCATGATGCTTGCCTGTTTTATCCTGACCTGGTGAATGACATGGTGTCAGAACCAGGATGGCAAAGACTATTCTTCTGAGCCATGAGGTATAGAGGTAATGGTGAAGGCAAACTAAAAGAACCGAGAGCAAAAAGGGCCAGAGACAAGTTGAAGGTAAAGAGAACGCACACATGATTTATTTATTGAAAGAGGTTAAATTGGAGCATTACAAGGGCACATTGTTAAGCATATTGTTAAGCAAACGAATAGTACAGAAAAGTTTATTACGGAAACGAGAAGTAGAAAAGAGCTCATTAATCAGATAAAATGTTTATTTGATAAAGCAAACATTAGAAAAGTGCATAAAGGGTTCTGAATTGCCTCAGAATTGTAAAATGAGCATGTTTAAAGTAACGTGAACATGTTTAGAGTTAAAACAAGCACAAGAGAGTACACTGGGCATGAAAAGAGATTAAATGAGCAAGACAAATATAGCAAGAGGACATAAAAGGGACATTGAGCAAAACAACCGTAATAGGGCAGAAAAGGGCACGTTGAGTATAAGTAAAGCAAAGTCGACCTGCAGGTGTTTTGGACAAATTACTGTGTTTGGTACAAATTACTACTTTGCATTGATTGAAACCTTGAATAGCATAACTAGAGTTGTTTGAAGTACCTCAAAGTGTGTAACAGTGCTTAGTGTGTGCTTATTGCTGTACATTAGTTCAGAAGAATTGTGCAAAGTGCAACTATTTCATGAAGTGCAACTATTTCATGAAGTGCAGCTATTTCATGAAGTGCAAAAATGAAGCCATTTTGAAAAGTTTCTTGTGCCTTGGTGTGTGTGTGATACCATTAGTGTGTCTCACACTATATGGAGTTGTTTGGCAAAGTGCAGTCATTTTTGGGGAAATTCCAGTGTGCTATGTACTGTTTATTTGCAAAGTGCAGTTATTTTGAGGTAGTCGCTGTCCTCGGTCGGCCCGAATATCAAAGTATAAGGCTGACGTCGGTCAAGGTGCATTTGACTGACATCAGGACGTCAGGGTACAAATGCGCATGACCGACGTCATATCCTCAGTCTTTTTTGCCGCATGGTCCGATGCAGAAGCAGTATTGCAAGTGCCGGTTGGCGTTCTGAAATTCGTTTTGAGTTTCAGACCGAGTCAAAGTTGGCTAAGTACCCGTTGGGGAATATTTTAGTTTTTCTTGCCTCAGTGGTTTACGGATGTCGGAAAAAGTGAATAATTGTATTTCTTGTGGGAAACAGATACCGCATAGAGACTATCATACTTTGTATTCCTTGTTTAGGGCCTGAGCCACGGCGTTGTTGGGTGTCGCTCTTGTGCTAGATTTAACAAGGGATAGTCCAGGATTTACTTATTTCCATCGGATTGGTATATGCAATGCGTAACTCTAGAGTTTGGAGTTTCATTTCAGTC
>NC_056726.1:672806759-672981920 GCF_019279795.1 Protopterus annectens | reverse complement strand
CCATTGTGGAACAGTTCTGCTAAGTATTCTAGGATGTGTGCTAGGTTTGCCACTGTGACATCTGTGCCCTTTGATGTGCTCCAAATGAGGAATCTCTTCCATTTAGCAGAGTATGTTTTCCTTGTGGAAGTTCTGCGAGCCTCCAGGATAATGTCCTTGACCCTCTGAGATAAAACAGTTTGGTTTGGTTTTAAGGAATTTTCCAGGCAGTTAGTTGCAATGTTTTCAAGTTTGGATGCAGGGTCTTGAAATTGTTCTGCGTTAGAAGAAGAGGCCATAGGGGTAGAGGCCATGAGTTCACCTGAGACATGCTTCTCAGTAGCGGATACCAGTGTTGTCTTGGCCAGTCCGGAGCTATTAGTATCACCTTTGGCTGTTCCTCCCTGATCTTCAGTAGAACATTGTACATCAATGGGAGAGGTGGAAAGGCATATACTGTTAGGGCATTCCAGCTGAATGAGAGAGAGTCCACCCTCCAGGCTTGTGGGTGGTATGTCCTGGAGCAGAATTTCTTCATTTGGTGGTTGGAGTGGGAGGCGAACAGATCTATCTCTGGCATTCCCTATTTCTTTGTTATGAGTTTGAAGATGTCTGGATGCAGCCTCCATTCGTGAGCATCCGTGGTAGTTCTGCTTAAGCTGTCTGCTAGTGAATTCTCTTTCCTGGTACCTAATTTGGCCTGTAGCTGGATATTGAGATTCAGGCATAGGTTCCACAGATTCATTGCCATCCGCATAGAAGGTAGGAATGTGTGCCTCCCTATTTGTTTTATGTACCACATGACCGGTGTTGTCTGTCCTTATCAACAGATGTCCTTGCTGGAGGAATGGTTTGAATGCCTCGATTGCGTGCTTCACTGCCAGCATCTCCTTTTGGTTTATGTGCATGCTTAGTTGTCCTTGAGGCCATAGGCCTTGGCTACATTTGTCCTCCATGTGTGCTCCCCATCCTAGGTCTGGAGGCGTCCGTGGTGATGGTCTGCCTTGGTTTTGGTTTGTTGAAAGGCAACCCTCTGTTGGACTGGCAGGCCTGAGCCCACCACAGGAATTCCTTTTGAAGGCATGGAATGATTGGTATCATGGTTTCTAGACTGTGCCTGTGTTGAGACCATACATTCCTTAGGTACCATTGTAATTTCATATGCAGCCTGGCATGTGGGATCAAGATTATGCAAGATGCCATGTAACCCAGGGCCTGCAGGACTTTCCTTGCAGTAAGCTGAGTTTGTCTTGTCAATGCCATGAAGTAGACTGGGAGTTGCTTTTGTTTTCTTCTGTGAGAAAAGCCATCTGAGTTATTGTGTCCAGTTCTGCACCCAAAAATGTTATCCTTTGGGATGGCACTAGTCTTGACTTCTGTATGTTGACTGTGTATCCCAAGGCTTGTAACAGTTGTATGACATAGGCCAAATCCTTTATTATTTTTGTCTTGTTGTCCCTTGTATTAGGCAGTCGCCCAGGTATGGGTAGATCTGAATACCCTGAAGCCTGCAATGTGCAATTACTGATGCCAGGCATTTCGTGAATACTCTGGGAGCAGTAGATAAGCCAAAGGGCAATGCTGAGAATTGATAATGCTCTGATCCTGCAAGAAATCTGAGGTGTCTTCTCCAATCTGGTCGTATAGGGACGTGCAGGTATGCCTCCTTGAGATCTAGAGTCACCAGCCAAGACTCCTTGCCCAACATGGGAAGAAGTTGCTGTAGGGTCAGCATCTTGAATTTTGGTACAATGAGATATGTGTTCAGTGCGGACAAGTCGAGAATAGGCCTCCATTGAGTTTCTTTCTTGGTACAAGGAATAGTCTGGAGTAAAATCCTTGGCCTTGTTCCATAGATGGTACCCTTTCTATTGCTCTCATCCTTAGTAAGTTGATGATTTGTTTTAGAGCCTCTGGCTTCTGGCTTGGTGGAAGGTTTGGCATTCCTCTCTTTTTTGTTAAAGTGTGGAAGTGAAACGTGTAGCCTTTGTCTATTGTTTGCAATATCCATTTGTCTCCTGTAATGGAATGCCAGTTTTTTGAAAATAAAGCTAACTTTCCGCCCAAGGGTGCTTCCAGTTGTTCCCTGGTAGGCGGAATCAGAGCCAAGTCATTGCGTCTGTCCTGTGGAAGTGGTTGTAGTCGCAGCTGTGGCGGTACTCCTCTGGTTGGCAGGGCCTGCAGGACTTTCCTTGCAGTAAGCTGAGTTTGTCTTGTCAAAGTCATGAAATAATCTGGAAGTTGTTTTTGTTTTTCTTCTGTGAGAAAAGCCATCTGAGTGATTGTGTCCAGATCCACACCCAAAAAGGTTATCCTTTGGGATGGCACTAGTCTTGACTTTTGGATGTTGACTGTGTATCCCAAGGCCTGTAGCAGGTGTATGACATAGGTCAAGTCCTTTAACAATTTTGTCTTGTTGTTCGCTTGTATTAGGCAGTCAGCCCAGGTATGGGTAAATTTGAATTCCCTGAAGTCTGCAATGTGCAATTACTGATGCCAGGCATTTCGTGAATACTCTGGGCAGTAGATAAGCCAAAGGGCAATGCTGAGAATTGATAATGCTCTGATCCTGCAAGAAATCTGAGGTGTCTTCTGCAATCTGGTCGGATAGGCTGCAGGTATGCCTCCTTGAGATCTAGAGTCACCAGCCAAGACTCCTTGCCCAACATGGGAAGAAGTTGCTGTAGGGTCAGCATTTTGAATTTTGGCACAATGAGATATGTGTTCAGTGCGGACAAGTCGAGAATAGGCCTCCATTGGTTTTCTTTTCTTGGTACAAGGAATAGTCTGGAGTAAAATCCTTGGCCTTGTTCCATAGATGGTACCCTTTCTATCGCTTTCATCTGAAGTAAATTGTTGATTTGTCTTAAAGCCTCTGCCTTCTGGTTTGGTGGAAGGTTTGGCATTCCGCTTGTTTTTGGTAAAGTGTGGAAGTGAAACCTGTATCCTTTGTCTATTGTCTGCAATGTCCATGTGTCCTTTGTAATGCAATGCCAGTTTTTCGAGAATAAAGCCAGCTTTCCGCCCAAGGGAGCTTCCAGTTGATCCCTGGTAGGCGGAATCAGAGTCAAGTCATTGTGTCTGTCCTGTGGTAGTGGTTGTAGTTGCAGCTGTAGCACTACTCCTCTGGTTGGCAGGCTGCCACTGACGGCCTCTGTAGGCACCCTTTGATTGACCTCTGCCTCTAGGGCGTCTATTCCTGCCCCTCTGTGCTCTGGAGGTGTCTGGAAAGGACCAATTCTTTGTAGGCCAGTTTCTGCTGAACCTCAGAGGTTGGACCTGCAGAAATTCCTTTACTGTTTGCACAGATTTTGCTTTTTCTTCCACTTTCTTTAGAATCTCCTGTGCAGGGGAGCCAAATAAATTTTGTTTCTCCATTGGAGCATCAAGGAGTTTAGCCTTGACATGGTCTGGCAAGGATTGCTCTTTTAGCCAGGCATGCCTACGAATTACTGCTCCAGTCATAGCTGATCTAAATGAAGCCTCCAGTGCATCATAGCCACATTTTAAGAAATGATTACTGACCTGCTGAGAGTTGTGTACCAAATCCTGAAGGGATTTACGGTCTAAAGGTTCAGGAGAAGAAAGCTTCTTATTCAGCTGATCTAACAAAAATTCTTGGTATTGTATGATATGAAATTGACAGTTTAATGCCCTGGCAGAAAGAGAAGCAGATGTATAAACCTTTTTACCCCATCTCTCTAATGCTCTAGACTCTCTTTCAGAGGGTAGGGGATTTTTGGCAGTAGCAGCTGCAACTCCTTTTGGGCCCTGAGAAATAGTTTCTGGGTCTGCAGCATGGGCTTTATAGAGGTGGAAGTGAGAATCCGGGACCCTGTAATAACTGTCAGGTTTGGCAGGGGCCGGGGGAAGAGAATCAGGGGCACAACTGCCATCATTATACACATAATCAATTACAGTTAGAACAGGTGGTATGGCTAAGGGCCTATGCTGGGGCAAATGCAGAAATGTCCTTAATCTTTTTCTAGAATCAGAAAAATCCTGACCCTGCCATTGAAAGTGCTCCCTCATGGAGTGCAAAGTTTCCCCAAAGGAAAATTCTTCAGGAGGGGAGGCCAAAGGAATAGAATCTTCTGCATCTGAATCCTCATAAGGAGAGTAGACCCCTTCCTGTTGGTCTGAATGATCAGATCCATCGGTGGAGTAATCAGAGGAGAGAGGTTCAGAGGGATCAGTCCTGGGCCTTTTGTCTGGTGGAGGTTGGGAGGCCCTGTCTGGGTGAGGTTGGGAACCCCTAATTAAGGATATAAGGTCCTCAGCAAGACTTAGAATCTGAGAACTTGAGGAAGGCCTTTGAGAAGTAGATTTGGCAGGCAAGGCTTTTGAAAGTTTGGCAGCTTTAGCCCTGGAGAAGGCCTTAATAGACATAGAAGCTGGGGGCCTAGCTGCCCCACGTGCAGGAGTAGAAATGTCCAAAGGAATGGTGTCAGACAATTCTTGAGCACTAGCTTCGGTAGGGATATCTGTAGCCGACTCAGCCGGGGCCTCTCTGGCCTTGGTTGCCGGAGGTATGGTTTTGGTCGTAGTAAGAACCGAGGACTCTGTTTCAGCTGAAACAGAGACACTCACGGTAGGCCTAGCCGTGGTTTCAGCTGAAACCGTGGGCCGCGAGTGTCGGCCCTTTTCCTTGCGTTTTTTGGCCATGTGCATAGTCGGAGTCTCCGACGGCATTTTATATGCAAAAGCAGTTCCAAAACATTCTTCTGCAAACTCCGACCGACGTCTAAGAGTCCGTCGGTTGAAGGAGGCACAGGCTAAACAAGCTGATACGTCGCGGTCTGGGCCTAAGCAAGGAAGACAGTAAGAATGGAAATCCTTATGAGGTATTTGTTTCCCACAAGTTAAACAATTATTTACTTTGTCTGACATCGGCTGAGGCAAGAAAGAGTCCCCAACGGGGTACTTAGCTTTTTTCAAAGTCTTCGGTAGCTGAAATCTCTGGATCTGACCGACCGGCACTTGCAAACAGCTTCTGCTTCGGGCACCGCGCGGCAAGAAAGACAGAGGAAAATGGCGTCGGCTGAAGCCTTTATACCCCAGAAGCTCTGACGTCGGGGAAAGTGCGACATCAGCCGAGGCCAGACCCAGACTTTGGAATCCGGCCGACCGAAGGGCTGCCTGAGGCAGGACAACCCATAGGTTATGACTGCAGATGCATCCTTGAAGGAAATCAAGGTAACCCCAAGCTACCATATAGGTGGCAATCCACTAAGCACAGAAGAGGTTATCAGGGACCTGGGGACCCAGGTTGACAGTGGCCTTTCTTTTGACACTCATGTTGCTAAAGTGGTTAGAAAGACCTTCTACATTGCCCACCTGATCATGAAGGGATTCACATCCAGATCTAGTGAGGTCATTGTTCCCCTGTACTCTTCACTTATCAGACCAATGATAGAGTACAAAAAGAAGTTATGTCCTTACCATAACGTTCCATGTGGAGTGTTCATCTCGCCTTGGTTATTACACATGGGTTCGGAGCCGAACCTCGGCTCCGTGCCGGCCGCATGCAAGCTCTGCATCGAGAAGAAGCTCGAGATCACCTATTACCCACAATCCCCCCCTGCCTTTACCTCAGATCTAGTTTGCAAGCAAACCAGACACAGAGAGCACACACATACCAAAATTTATCTAATGATAAACATATCTATATACATATATATATATATATATATATATATATATATATACATACCTACACAAGTGTATCATACAATACAACTAATGCAGCAGCAGAAGGAGAATACTCCAGACCAGGCACCATATCGAACGTTCTTCCTAGGGGTGGGAAGGGTGGGAGTGTAATAACCAAGACGAGATGAACACTCCACATGGAACGTTATGGTAAGGACATAACTTCTTTATGTGAGAGTGTTCAATCTCGCCTTTGTGCTTACACATGGGTAGCGCCCCTAGCCCCATGATCCTGAGGAACTCAAGGGAGAACGCTCTTGGGCACAGTGGAACCAAAGGTTGCCCTATCCCTAGTAACCCTGTCCACTTTGTAATGCGAGATAAATGTATGTGGTTTAGCCCAAGTAGCAGCAGACAGATCGTATCTAATGGTAAGCGAGCTGCATGAGCTAAGGATGTAGACACTGATCTGGTAGAATGTCCTTTGGGTTTGACTGATAACGTTTGATTAGAAGCCTCATAAACGTATGTGATACAATCAGTTAGCCATTTGGAAAGAGTTTGTTTCGTGACTGCTGAACCTTTCCTGCTGTCCGCAAAAGCTACAAACAGCTGATCAGATTTCCTGTGATCTTTGTTCTATCCAAATAAAATCTGAGTTGTCTATGAACATCCAATTTGTGCAACATATACTCCAATTTATTAGAGTGGTTTTTGAAGAAGGTGGGTAATTCAATGGACTGATTAATATTATTAGTAGAGCAAACTTTGGGGAGAAAGGATGGATTAGTCCGAAGGGATACTCTGTCAGAGTGGAAAATTAAATAAGGGTGTTTAATAGAGAGGGCTTGAAGCTCAGATACTCTCCTAGCGGATGTAATGGCCACTAGGAAAAGAGTTTTCCATGACAAAAATTTCAATGGGCAATTTGAGGCTGGTTCAAAGGGGCAACATTAATTTAGAAAGCAAAAGATTCAAATTCCACGGTGATGCAGGACTTCTGACTGGTAGTCTGATATGAAAGGACCCTTTAAAAGGCTTTACAAAGTCTGTGAGCCATAATAGGCTAATTCACATTCTTCCACATGATAGTTAGAAATGGCAGCTAACTGCACTCTTAAAGTAGCAGGAGAGGCTCCTTCGTGAAATAATTCTGTCAAGAACTCCAATATCTTGTTCAACGGAGCTAAAACAGGATCCAAATGATGTGAATCAGCCCAGAAGACCTAAACGCTTCCATTTACTGGTGTAGGTCTTTGTAGTGGAAGCTTTATGAGAAGCCACTAAGATATTTTGAACCGCTGGTGTTAGGGAATCAGACCTGGCTAGGGAAGGAGCAGCCAAGCTGCTAGATGGAGTGATTCGAGAGATGGGTGAGGGACTCCTGACGAGTGGATCAGTAGATCCTGCTCTGGGTCCAGCATCCAACGCCCCATGCGTGATGCAATAGAAAGGGGAACCAAATCTGACGAGGCCAGAATGGGGCAATGAGGATAATAGGCCACTGCAGGTTGTTGGCTTTCTGCAGAAAATTTGCAATCAGGGGAAATGGAGGAAAAGCATAAAGGAGACCCGGGCCAATCGTGCACCAGCGCCTCTGGGGACTTCCTGAGGGGCAATAGGGCAAAGTAGCTCCTGCATTTGGCGCTCATTGGAGACGCAAACAGATCGCAGGAAGGCTGGCCCCACTTGCGAAAAATCATGCTCGCAATTGACTGTTTCAGAGACCACTCGTGAGGCAGCAATATTGCTCTGCTTAGCCTGTCGGCTATGACGTTGGATGACCCCAGGATATGCTTGATCAGAAAGCCGACCCGTGGACTCCCCATTGCCAAATTCTCATGGCCTCTCTGCATAGTTGATAAGACCTGGTTCCCTTGCTTGTTTATGTACCAGACTACGGACATGTTGTCCGTCTGAACTGCAATAGTCCCTAGAGGAAGAAGGGGAGCAAAGTGTTGCAACGCTAAAAATACTGCCCTCAACTCCAGAACATTTATGTGCAGATTGTACTCCAGATTGGTCCATTCGCCTTGGACTGTCTGTCCCTGAAAGATGCCCCCCCACCCTATCAGGGAAGCGTCCGTGGTTATCGTCGCTGACGGTGCGGGTAGCACAAATGGTCTGCCGCTGGACAGGTTGCAAGTCCGTAGCCACCAAGTTAGGTGTGACTTGCATGTTTTGTTATCAAAATTTCGTGAGTCAGAGGAAGTTGTTGGAATGACCATTGTGCAAACAGGAGCCATTGTAGAACTCTCATGTGCAGTCTTCCCAGTGGTATCGCAATGAGAGAAGCTGCCATGAGACCCAATACTTTCAGAACCAGCTTTGCCGGGGACTTTCTGGACGACAGCAGAAGAGAAATGTTGTTTTGAAGTGCTACTATCCTTTCTGTAGGAAGCCTTAGAACCAATTGATGCGTATCTAATTCCGCTTCTATGAATAAGATATGCTGTGATGGCTGTAGTAAAGATTTTTTGAAATTTACGGAAATTCCGAGGTGAATACAAAGTTGTAGGGTGTAATCCCTGGCCTGTATCAGTTGACGCCTGGTGGTGGCAGACAGGAGCCAGTCGTCCAGATACGAAACACCTGAATCCAAGGCGCCTCAGATGAGACGCTACCACTGCCATGCATTTGGTGAAAACCCTGGGGGCTGAGGTCAGACCAAAGGGCAGGGCCGAAACTGATAGTGACTGGCTCCCAGCCGAAGCGCAAATGATCCCTGGACGCCTGGCCATCTTGATGTGGTAGTATGCCCCTTCAGATCTACTGAGCACATCCAGTCGCCCTTCTGTAAAATGGAAGGATCGACAGCGTGACCATTCGGAACTTTTCCTTCTTGACAAAGGTGTTGAGGTTGCTTAGGTCCAGAATCGGCCTCCAGTCCCCTGTCTTCTTTGGAACTAAAAAGAACCTTGAGTAAGTTCCGAATCCTATTTGGTCCGCTGGGACTGGTTGGATGGGGTAATTGGCTAGGCTTAAAATGGCCCATAAGGGTAGTTAGCCTAGTAGTAACCTATGAACCTATGAACCTATGACTCTTTTTTCTAGCAGCTTTGAAATTTCTGTAGCTGCTGGGTTTCGCAGATGGGGTGGTACCATCTGGGAGTTTTCTCTTTGGAATGGGGGTGGATTGGAATGGTATTTTGTAACCTCTGGTAACAACGCTTTTTACCCAGTTGTCTGAAGTAATGTTTTGCCAGGCCTGAGGGTATAAAGCTGTTTTCACCCCACTGCCTCCAGAGCAGGACAGTCGGGCCTCCTCTCAGGAGTGCTGAAAAGGTTTACCAGGGGGAGGATCCCTGTCACCTTGGTTTTGCGGACCCCCTCTGCCGCCAGGGCGGCGTCTTCCACCTCTGCCCCCTCCTCTGCCTCTAGAGGGGGCATCACCCTGTGTGCTTGGGAAAGATCCTTGGGGTTTTCAAACCACATTTTCCCACCACGCTGCCCTTTGGGGTACGGTCTGGAAGGGGTGGAAAAGCGGACTCCGACAGCAGACAGAGTCTTTCCCTCCTGTTCACACCGGGTAAGGGTCTCCTTTACTTTAGGGCCAAAAAGTGTGGCACCATCAAAAGGGGCGTTAGTAAAGGAAGACTTGAAGGCTTCCGCAAACTAACATAAACGCATCCAGGATTGCCTACGAAGAGCAATCGCTGAAGCCGCTGTTCTCGATCCCTCGGCTGCGTATGATATCAGCCTCATGGATGAGTTAACAATGGATGTGAGGGTATTTAGATGAGCTGAAACCTTCTCCGAGATAGCAGCATCTGTAGTACCCTGGAGGGTATCTCCCAACTCTTTGATTAGATCCCTCTGTAAGCGTGTAAAATGGGTCAAATAGTTCAGGGAACGCATAGAGAAAGCCGCTGAACTAAAAATGCGCTTCCCGTGATTCGTCCACAGTCCTAGAGTCTCTGTTAGGCGGATGGACAGATGAGGAAGATTCCGACATCTCCTTTTTCGTGGCCGCTGCCACCACCATGGCGTCTACTGGAACTCCTTTAGTGAGATAAACCTTGTCCTGGGGTGCCGTGATGTACTTATTAGGCTTCCTAGGGACTGGTTCCACTGTGTCAGGAGTCTCCCACGCCTCTCGAAAGCAATCAGCTCCATTAACTCATCAAGGGCGGAGGACCCAGGAGGAGGAAGGGCGAGCACCAAATGCCTTCAGCAAGACTGACTCATCCTCAGAAGGGGAGTGACTGCCAGTCACCTCTGTTTTAAGAACTCCCAGATGGCAGAAAAGGAGACATCTTCTGTAGGTGACTTAGGGGACCCTTCTGACTCATCCAAGTCAGTATCGATGTCAAAGATTCTTGTGGAGAATCTAAGTGTCTCCTCTTACACAATCTTTTCCTAGGGACTTCTTCGAGGGAGCATCCAAGAAGCCTCCGAGGAAGAGGGGCACCCTCCAGGGTTGGCTGAGACACCGTGCTCGGCGCTTGGATGTAGCCCGTGTGCAGAGGAGGATAACGGTCCTTTATGGGGAGGAGAAGCTGATCCTGCTGAAGTGGTTGTCTGGGTAGACAACACCTTCCCTCATGAGGTCGAAGGCCCCCGGGTCCCGAAGTCGAGGTATCCCCGGTTCAAGAAATGGGAAGAATTCCTGAAACAGGCACGAAGGCACCGACCCGAGGACGGAACCGAAGTCGATCCGCGCGAGGCCCCGCTGAGGGAGTGTCGGAACTGAAAAATCGGTCCGACTCGGTCCCGGAACCAAGGATGGATCTTCGCTCCGTGACTCGGTACCGGATCGGACGGAGTCGAGGTGAACGGGCCGACCGAGAAAAGGACGGTTCTGGCACCGAGGGCTCCACAATCAGCAGCTCAGCTTCTTCCGGCCCGACGACTGGACAGGTCTCGGAGGAGGAACAGATGGAGAAAGTGGAAGGCCTTCAAGTCTCGACACCAACTGAGAGGAGACCGAGATGAGCTTGATAAGACCGTATTCTCCATCAACTTCTGCACCACACGGTCTACATCGGTGTCGGAGAGGGTCTGGAAGAACGAGTCGAAGGAATCGAAGACGGCCGACCTCAAGAGTGTCGGTGGAGGGAGCTCACACCGGGTTCCAAGACTCGAGGCTCGAAACTGCCAACAGTTGAACACTCGCCCAGTCTGTGGAACCGGTGATACAACTTTACTTGAAGAGCTCGGAGCCGATGACTTGGGCTCCGACGTCTTCGATTCCTTCGAGGACTTGGATGCCTGGTCAGAAGCATCCAAAGCCTCCTGAAAGGAAGGTTTTAACAACCCCCTGTCCATTAATTTCCTGCTATCTGTCATGACCCTCCCACTGAAAGAATGACAAATAGAACAGTCCTCTTGCAAGTGGAGAGGGCCAAGACAGTGGACACAGGAAACATGGTTGTCAGTCACTGACATTTTTTGCCCACACTGGCAACGCTTAAAACCTGATTTGGTCTTTTCAGACATGTCAAGGTAAGTAATACTGTTGTCAAATCCAGAAAAAAAGACAGTCAAGTCCGGTAAAGTTTGTCAATCCAGTAATTAGTCAATCCAGTTAGCAATGTAAAGAGTGAGGTAGGCCCCGAAGAGAAACCTAACTAAGTTTTATAACTTAATGGAACCGAGATTTCCCTATAGTTAACCACACTCACACAAAAACAATATTAAACAGTTTTAAACACTAAAGAACCAGAGAAAAGCAAGAATAAAATTCTAAATCTTATCTGAGGTGCTCGAGCCCACCCAGTGATGAACGCTGCAGCGCAAACTAGATCTGAGGTAAAGGCAGAGGGATTGTGGGTAATAGGTGATCTCGAGCTTCTTCTCGATGCAGAGCTTGCATCGGCACGGAGCCGAGGTTCGGCTCCGAACCCATGTGTAAGAACAAAGGCGAGATTGAACACTCTCACATTGCCCCATTCGGGATGTACCTTACCAGACACCTGCAGCAGTTGGAAAGACCCCAAAAGTTCCTCACCAAAAGGATAAAGGGACTCCAAAATCTGTCATATGCTGCCAGATTGAAGAAACTCCAGCTCTATTCAGTTGCATACCGTCTGCTCAGAGGTGACATGTGCCTGACATACAAGGCCATGTCCAACCCGGAATTAATGGACATGCTCCACCTCAAAAAATCCAAATCCACCAAAACCACTAGAGCAAGCGACTTAAACCTTAGCACGGATATAAATAGGACGTGCTGGAGGGATAGATTTATCACTCAGACACTCCCTATGCTGTGGAATAAAATCCCGATCCATGTGAGGCAGAGCACCTCGCTGGCTCTGTTCAAGAGAAATCTTGACCTGTGGATGGGAGATCGTAGGTTTATCCCGGGAATCATCTCTGTGTCACTGCTGGACAGAGGCACAACAAACTAATGGGACACAATAAGGGGTGGCGTAAGCCACAAAAATTTGGGCTAGGCTTATAAATGCCTTAGGGCAGATAGCCTAGTATAAACCTATGAACCTAAGATGATTTGTAATGTATTTGTAGTTTTACTGATGAAATAAACACCGTCAACCAGTGAAGCTGCTAAGTCATTACTCCATTGCTGTAATTCTCCTGATATGGGAATTTTGCCCAACTTAATCATGTCAAAATGAGACGTTTCTTCAAAGTAAACAAATTGAGCTTCTTTTTCCCAGGTTATATCTGCTTCCTTGAACCTCTGTGGGCTTGTACGTTAAAAGATTCCAACACCCAAGGAGGGCATACCATGCAAGGCCTGAGAGAAAGGAGGATCTTACCTGTCAAGGCCAAAAGGGAGAGATGAAGACCACTTTCACTTTGCACCACATGGTTTTCTGGAGAAATTTTCAGTATTAGAGGAGTGGGCGCATAAGCATATAGAAGACGTGCGAGCCAAGTGTGGAATATACCGTCCCTTGGTACTGGAGTTGAAAGGGGTCACAAACAAGCCAAAGTATGGCTGACCCCAGTAGCTGAAAAATCTGTGCAATCGTTGCTTGATTGAGAAACTATTTGTGAGGCAAGAAAATGGGCCAGCTCAGCTTGTCCGCTAAAGCACCATTTTCCCCCCAAGATGTGCACTGCCACCAGAAAAATTATTGGGAAGACATCACCTACTGACAAACCCTCATGTCATCTTGACATAAAAATTATTGGGAAGACATCACCTACTGACAAACCCTCATGTCATCTTGACATAATGGGTATAGGTCTGTTACCCCCCTAGTCTGTTGATGTACCTGACTACCTATACATTTGTCTGTCTGAAATAAAATCACACCACTGAGGAGGGAGTCCTGGAAGGCGTGGTAACTCAAGGAGATACTGATGTGAACACTGGCTTCTGAGGTCTACGTGCCTTGGACTATCTTTCCTTCAAAATACACCCTACACACACACACACACACACACACACACACACACACACACACACACACAGTTGGGAAGTGTCCATAGCTACTGTGGCTTCAGGAAGCAGATGATTAAGGGGGTGACCTTGGGATGCTAGAGGAGAGTCGAGCCACCGCTAAACATGCCTGTATATTCTGGAAAGGCAGATGGGTAAATGTATGGGTTGGTATAACGCTAACCTCTACACTGCAAGAGTTGACTGTAACTGTCATGTAGAATCTACTACGAGGGATAAGAATATAGAGGCTATCATGGATCTCAAGAGATGCAGGATACACCTGTCTGGGGAAATTCTAATGGTAGAAAACTGCTGATGCTCATTGCTGACAGGTCAAGATTCTCTGCTCAAGAAGTCTGGCTATTTGTAAAGTTGTATACATGTGAGACTCTATGAACTCAAGAATAGACTCCGGATCCTTCTTGGTCTGTTGGGACTTCCTGGGATGACTCACTTTCTGATTTCTTGTGTTTAAGCCTTTCTTCCCAGCGTGGGATGTCGGGAAATCTTTGAGTTGGAGGGTAGGAAAGGAAAAGGAAATATGTAGCCTCTGGCTACAACTCTCTGCAGGCAAATATCTTGGGTAACAGATGTCCTGGTTGAGGGATGCAGAGATAAGCACCCCCCCAAATGCCTCCAGAGGGCAGCAGTCAGGCAACCCTTCAACAGTGCTAGAAGGGTTTGCTGGAGAAGGGGCCCTGAAACCCTTTGTTCTGAGGACCACCTTTGCAGCAACGGCAATGTCTATTATGACTACTCCCCACTCTGCCTCTGTGAGGGCTTGTTGCTACAAATCCTTGGTGTAAAACCCTGAAATTTGTGGAATCAAAGCTTCTTACCACCCTTCCAGTTCCTAGAAAAGGTCTTTTGAGGGATGGAAAAGTGGATCCCAATAGCAGACAGTGTCTTGCCATCCTGCTCACTTCTAGACTAGGTTTACTTCACTACTGGTTCAAAGAGGGTGGATCCATCATAAAAGAAGTTGATGAATGGCATCTTAAAATCGTCCACGAAATCAGAGAATATAGCAATGCCAATGCCTACTGCTTCCACGAAATCAGAGAACATAGCAATGCCAATGCCTACTGCTTTCAACGTGTCATCAGCAATATCAGATAACAGGCCCATAGACATGTCTGAGAGGGACTGCAGGGAAGCCAGATGCATAGCGGTGCTTTTACAGGCCTCAAGAAATGCAGATTCCTCCGTGGTGGGCAACAGTGGACCAGAACCCTTTCAGTCTCAGTAGTTTAAGAATGCCACCAGAGAAGGGATCTACGGAAACCCTCTCTTTTATCGAAATCAATACCCTCAGTGAGAGACTTCAGAGGGCAGTCCAGGTGCCTCCTTGAACATGTATGCCTTTTTACACGATTCTGTCGTAGGAAGTACCAGGAAGACTCAGAAGCAGATGGTGAATCCAAAATGTGGACAGTCTTGAGACCTCTGGGGGCCGACTATCGTCTGGCAACATGAGAAAGAACAGGAGACAAACATCAGCATGGGATGGGGTGGTTACAAATGTGAAAGACTCGCTCTCTAGAACTAAAGAGAACTCTCTCAAAAGCTATGAAAGTCGAAGCTGAAACTGAACAGAAGCAAGCCTCGTAGGATCCAAAGACCCCAACAAAGGGGCACTTTAAAAAGTACAGTTTTGTACCTACCATAAATGCAGATGTCCGATAGACATGCAACTGCAGTCATAACATATGGGTTGTCCTGCCTCAGGCAGCCCTCGGTCGGCCAGATTCCAAAGTCTGGGCCCGAAGTCGGCTGATGTCGCATTTCTCTCCGACGTCAGAGCGGCTGGAGTACATAAGCATCAGCCGATGCCATTTTCTTCAGTGTTTCTTGCCCCAGATGCCAGGTGCCCTCCAAGGAAGGCTGTAATCAAATTGGAAGACAAAAACAGGATTCCAGACAAATAAATGAGCAATAAAACAAATACACCATAACAGATATCCCCAGCTAAGAGAAACAGGAATAGGAGTGGACCCTAGGCATAGAGGGGTATGGAGGGAGGTAAACTCCAACTGCAGTTGCATGTCTATCGGACATCTACATTTATGGTAGGTACAAAACTGTACTATGTCCTTCAAGAATGCAACTGCAGTCATAACATATGGGTAGAATACCATAGCTTAGCTGGGGGAGGAGGAATGCTCTAGGAAAAAGATGGTGTGGCAATCAAACCCTGCAGGACTGCCGAAGCAAAGCCTACTCTGGATCTGGAGTATAGAGGGAGATTGTAGTGTTTGGAGAATGTATGCACGGAGCTCCATGTAGCAGCTTCTAGAATGTCCTTAGTAGGCACCCCTCTTAAGAATGCTGTAGAAGTGGCTGTAGCTCTGGTGGAATGTGGTCTGACATTGGCTGGAACAGTCTTTCCATGAAAGGAATAACAAAATCTGATGCAATGTCCAATCCATTTTGAAATAGTCTGTTTTGAAATTGCTTTTCCTTGGACTGCAGGCGTAAGCTACAAAAAGTTGTTCAGACTTCCTACTGGCCTTGGTTCTGTCCAGGTAGTATCCAAGTTGTCTGTGAATGTCCAAGGTATGTAACAGTCTTTCCCCCTTATTCTCAGGATTGGGGAAGAAAGCAGGCAGATGAATAGCTTGATTTAAAGAAACCCTAGATACCACCTTTGGCATAAAAGTAGGGTTGGTCCTTAATGAAACCCTGTCTCTGTGAAAAATTATGAATGGTGGTATTGCCATTAGGGCCTGTAGTTCCGAAACCCTTCTTACTGAGGTAATTGCCAACAGGAAAGCTGTCTTCCATGAGAGAATTGCAAGTCAACTGAAGCTGCTGGCTCAAATGGAGGTAGAGTCAGTTTTTCTAGGACAAAATTGAGGTCCCAAGGCTGGCACTGGGGCCTTTCTTGGTGGGTTAATGTTCTTGATTCCCCTGAGGAATTGCCTTAGCAAAGGGTGTGAAAAGACAGGAGGATCAGTGTTATATCTAGCTGAAATAGCTGATGCATGTATCTTTATGGAAGAATATGAGAGGCCGTTCTTTAGCATATCTGCCAAATATTCCAAGATGAGTGGGATGTTCAACAATGATGCATCATGTCCCTTGCTGGTATTCCAATTGCTGAATCTCTTCCATTTTGCTAAGTAAACCTTTCTAGTGGATGGTCTTCGAGCCTCTGTTAGTATCCGCTGAACTTCCTTGGAGAGAGATAGGTTGAGGTTATTTATGGCATCTCCCAGGCTGTTAGCTGCAGTGTCTGAAGGTTTGGATGCACTGTTTTGAAATTGTGTTGAGTCAAAAGTAGAGGCCACTGGGGAAGGGCCCACCTCCTGGTGTGACATATGCTCCGTAGTAGTGGGTACCAGTGTTGTCTTGGCCAGTCCGGAGCTATTATGATTCCCTTGGGTCTCTCTGCTTTGATCTTTAGTAATACTGAGGTCATCAGTGGCAGAGGTGGGAATGCACATAGATTGTTAGGAAGTTCCAGTTGAATGAGAGAGCATCTATTTTCCAAGCTTTTGGATGGTATGTCCTTGTGCAGAATTTTTGTAGATGATGGTTAAGGTGAGAGGCAAATAGGTCTACTTCTGGCCTGCCCCATATCGAAGTGAGTTGTGTGAAGATCTTCGGCTGCAACCTCCACTCGTGTGGATCTGTGAAATTCCTGCTTAGGCTGTCCGCCAACACATTGTCTTTGCCTGGAACAAACTGGGATTCTAACTGGATGTTTAGGCTCAGTGATTTTTCCCAAAGATGCATTGTCAGTCTGCAAAGGGGGTAAGAGTGGGTGCCCCCTTGCTTGTTTATATACCACATCACAGTGGTGTCTGTCCGTATCAGTAAATGGCCTTGCTGAAGTTGGTGTTGAAAGGCCTCGGTGGCATGCATTACTGCCAGCATTTCCTTTTGATTTATATGCAGATGTGTTTCCCTTGGAGACCATTGTCCTTGTATACACCTGCCTTCCATGTGCGCCCCCCATCCAAGGTCTGAGGCGTCTGTGGTCATGGTCTGTGTTACCTGTGGTTTTTTGAATGACATACCTGTGTTTGCCTGGCTCACCGAGGCCCACCATAGGAATTCCTTTTGTAGGCATGGAATGAGCGGTATGGTTGTCTCCAAGTTGTTGCTGTGCTGAGACCAAATGCTTTTTAGGTACCATTGAAGCTTTCTCATGTGTAGTCTTGCTAATGGAACCAAGAGAATGCAGGATGCCATGTAACCCAGGGCCTGTAGGAATCTCCTTGCAGTCATCTGGGTGAGTTTTGCTAAACCTTTGAAGTAATGAGTTAACTTCTCTTGCTTGTCTTCTGTCAGGTAAGCCATTTGAGAGGCTGTGTCTAGTTTGGCTCCTAAGAAGATTATTTGCTGGGATGGCTGCAGTCTTGACTTTTGGAAGTTGACTGTGTATCCCAGAGCTTGAAGTAATCATATGACATAGTCCAAGTTTTTGCCAACATCAATTTGTCTCCGCTTGTATGAGGCAGTCGTCCAGGTAACGGCTAGATTTGTATCCCTGGAGCCTGCAATGAGCAATTACTGAAGCCAGGCATTTTGTGAATACTCTGGGCGCAGTAGATAAGCCAAATGGCAATGCTGAGAATTGATAATGCTCTGGCCCTGCAAGAAATCTGAGGTATCTTCTGCAGCTGTGTCTGATAGGGACATGCAGGTATGCCTCCTTGAGGTCCAGAGTAATCAGCCAAGACCCTTGCCCAGCATGGGAAGGAGTTGCTGTAGAGTAAGCATTCTGAACTTTGGTACTATGAGAAAGGTGTTTAATGCGGACAAATCCAGTATTGGTCTCCATTGAGATTCTTTTCTGGAACAAGGAACAGTCTTGAGTAAAACCCTGGCCTTGTTCTTGTTGTGTAACTCTTTCTATTGCTTTCATCCGAGTCAGCAGAGATTTGCTTGATAGCCTCTGCCCTCTGGTTTTGTGGTAGGTTTGGCATGCCTTGTTTTCTTGGCAAGGTATGAAAATGGAACCTGTAGCCTCGGTCTATAATGTCCAAAATCCATTTGTCCTTTGTCAGTCTGTGCCAATTTTCTGCAAACAGAGATAATTTCCGCCCAAGGAGCTTCTATTTGTTCCCTGGTAGGCGGAAGTAGAGGAAAGTCATTGAGATTGTGGCTGTGGGCAGGTGAAACCCCTGCGCCACTTCTTTGGTTTCCTGCTGCCATTGTCGCCCCCCTGTAAGGAACTCTGTATTGGCCTCTTCCTCGCCACATCTGTTTTACCCCTTTGAAACTTTTCTGGATTAGGAAAGGACCAGCTTTTGAGGCCAATTCCTACTGAATCTGGGGTTGAACCTGGAGGAAATCTTTCACCGCCTGAACTGATTTTGCTTTTTCCTCGATGGTCTTTAACACATCCTTAGCATTAGCACCAAAAGCTTGTTCTTTCCAAAGGTGCATCCAGAAGTTTTACCTTTACATGATCTGGTAGAGGTTGATTTTTAACCATGCATGTCTACGAATGACTGCCCCTGTCATAGCTGCCCTACATGAAGCTTCCAGTGCATCATATCCACACTGCAGGCAGTGATTGCTTACTTGCTGAGCGTTATGCACCGCTTCCTGCAAAGCATTCCTGTGTAAAGGATCAGGAGTGGCCAATGTTTTGTAAATCTTCTAACAGGAAATCCTGATATTGTAACATATGAAAAGGCAATTCAAAGCTCTCATAGATAAGGTAGTGGATGTGTAAACCTTTTGCCCCATCTCTAATGACCTAGCTTCCCTGTTGGAGGGCAATGGATTTTTAGAGGTGGAAGCTGAAACTCCTTTAGGCCCCTGTGAAATAGTTTCCAAATCAGCAGTATGGGCCCTGAATAAATGGGAATGTGTTTCTGGGACCCTGTAATACCTGTCTGGCTTGGCTGGAGCAGGAGGAAGAGAGTCACGGGTAACACTAGAGTCAGAATATAAATCATCCAAAACATCAAGTACAGGAGGAATAGCTAAGGGCCTGTGCTGGGGCTTCTTAAGGAAAGTCCGAAGACATTTTCTGGAATCAGAATATTCCTGGCCTTGCCACTTGAAATGTTCCCTCATGGTATGCAGAACTTCCCCAAAAGAAATAACCTCAGGAGGGGAGGCCGAGGGGATGGAATCCTCTGCATCAGAGTCCTCATAGGTCTGGAAGAGCTCTTCCTGGCTATCAGAGTGGACAGAGCCCTCAGAATCTTCATCTGACGGAATAGGGTCAGAGGGTTCAACCCGGGGCGTTTTATCAGAAGGAGGCTGGGATCCTCTCTCAGGATGGGCCTGTGAACCTCTAATCATAGAAATTAAGTCAGCAGCCATTGACATAATTTGTGTCTCTGGAGTAGGCTGAGGTAAGGTTTTAGTAGTAAGATGTTTGTTTTGCTGGCTGCCTTAGCCCCAGTGTAGGCCTTAATAGACATGGCCATAGGAGGCCTGGCAGCACCACGCAGGAGTGACCTTGTCTACAGCAATGGTCTCGGCATTTCCTCGGTTTCGTATCCGAGGAAAATCAATAACTGGCGTCGGAGTGATATCTGGAATCGAATTAAGTCGCCGGTACGCGTGTCTTCAGTTCGAGCGGTGGAGACCGCCTCAGAGGGAACCGGAGCACTCGCGATAGGTTTTGGCGTGGAGTCGGTGGTAGACGCGGGCCGAGGATGTCGGTCCCATTCTTTTCGTTTCTTGGGAGTTTGCGATGTCGGAAGTTCCGACGGCATTGTGTAAGCAAATTTTTCGCCGAAAAAATCTTCAACGAACTCCGCCCGGCGCCTGAGAGTGCGCTTGTTGAAGCGAGCACAGGCTACACAGGACGAGACGTCGTGGTCTGGGCCAAGGCAAGGAAGACAGTAAGAGTGGAAATCCTCATGAGGTATTTGTTTACCACAAGAAAGACAATTGTTAACTTTTTCAGTAATTTCTGACATCGGCTGAGGCAAGAAAAGGTCCCCAACGGGGTACTTAGCTTTTTTGATGACTTCGGAATCGAAGAATACAGGAGCTGACCGACCGGCACTTGAGAACCGCTTCTGCTTCGGGCACCGCGTGGCAAGAAAGACTGAAGAAAATGGCATCGGCTGATGCTTATGTACTCCAGCCGCTCTGACATCGGAGAGAAATCAGCCGACGTCGGACCCAGACTTTGGAATCCGGCCGACCGAGGCCTGCCTGAGGCAGGACAACCCATATGTTATGACTGCAGTTGCATTCTTGAAGGACATCCTAATCTGGCTCAGCTTCAGAGCCAACATCAGAGCTGAGCAGTTAAGAGCCAGAGCACAACAGGAAGGGAAGGAATCAAAAGACTCAGACTACATCCCGACCCAATACAGTGCAGATCTCTTGACTCGGAAACGCATTGAGATCCTACTGTCAGAGTAGACTGCGTAACTGATACTGTCAAAGTCGAAGCACAGTTTTTCAGCTCTGATACAGGTAATCCCTGGGGAATAATTGTAACGACTGTTACGAAGGTCAGATCAGTGAAGGAGAAACCAACAGAGAAGTTGAAGGGATGGCTCTTGGTCCTCCCAACAGTGGATGGTACGGGAAGGACCCCCAGTTGAATCTGCAGTCCTCAGGAATTTCCCTCATCAACCTGTCCAGGTCAGCCTCGACAAGCTACTTGATGACTACATTGACCTTAAAGATGAGGCCAAATGCGGTGTACAGATGCGATGGAAAAGTATAGTTTTGTACCTACCATAAATGTAGATGTCCGATAGGTATGCATCTGCAGTCATCACATATGGGTTGTCCTGCCTCAGGCAGCCCTTCGGTCGGCTGGATTCCAAAGTCTGGGTCCGGCGTTGGCTGATGTCGCCTTTCTCCGATGTCAGAGCCTTGGGTATAAAAGTGCCAGCCGACGCCATCTTCCACAGTTTTTCTTGCCCCAGATGCCAGGTGCCCTCTAAGGAAGGCTAAATTTGTCTACATCACAGTGGTGTCTGTCCGTATCAGTAAATGGCCTTGCTGAAGTTGGTGTTGAAAGGCCTCGGTGGCATGCATTACTGCCAGCATTTCCTTTTGATTTATATGCAGATGTGTTTCCCTTGGAGACCATTGTCCTTGTATACACCTGCCTTCCATGTGCGCCCCCCATCCAAGGTCTGAGGCGTCTGTGGTCATGGTCTGTGTTACCTGTGGTTTTTTGAATGACATACCTGTGTTTGCCTGGCTCACCGAGGCCCACCATAGGAATTCCTTTTGTAGGCATGGAATGAGCGGTATGGTTGTCTCCAAGTTGTTGCTGTGCTGAGACCAAATGCTTTTTAGGTACCATTGAAGCTTTCTCATGTGTAGTCTTGCTAATGGAACCAAGAGAATGCAGGATGCCATGTAACCCAGGGCCTGTAGGAATCTCCTTGCAGTCATCTGGGTGAGTTTTGCTAAACCTTTGAAGTAATGAGTTAACTTCTCTTGCTTGTCTTCTGTCAGGTAAGCCATTTGAGAGGCTGTGTCTAGTTTGGCTCCTAAGAAGATTATTTGCTGGGATGGCTGCAGTCTTGACTTTTGGAAGTTGACTGTGTATCCCAGAGCTTGAAGTAATCATATGACATAGTCCAAGTTTTTTGCCAACATCAATTTGTCTTCCGCTTGTATGAGGCAGTCGTCCAGGTACGGCTAGATTTGTATCCCCTGGAGCCTGCAATGAGCAATTACTGAAGCCAGGCATTTTGTGAATACTCTGGGCGCAGTAGATAAGCCAAATGGCAATGCTGAGAATTGATAATGCTCTGGCCCTGCAAGAAATCTGAGGTATCTTCTGCAGCTGTGTCTGATAGGGACATGCAGGTATGCCTCCTTGAGGTCCAGAGTAATCAGCCAAGACCCCTTGCCCAGCATGGGAAGGAGTTGCTGTAGAGTAAGCATTCTGAACTTTGGTACTATGAGAAAGGTGTTTAATGCGGACAAATCCAGTATTGGTCTCCATTGAGATTCTTTTCTTGGAACAAGGAACAGTCTTGAGTAAAACCCCTGGCCTTGTTCTTGTTGTGTAACTCTTTCTATTGCTTTCATCCGAGTCAGCAGAGAGATTTGCTTGATAGCCTCTGCCCTCTGGTTTTGTGGTAGGTTTGGCATGCCTTGTTTTCTTGGCAAGGTATGAAAATGGAACCTGTAGCCTCGGTCTATAATGTCCAAAATCCATTTGTCCTTTGTCAGTCTGTGCCAATTTTCTGCAAACAGAGATAATTTCCCGCCCAAGGGAGCTTCTATTTGTTCCTGGTAGGTGGAAGTAGAGGAAAGTCAGTGAGATTGTGGCTGTGGGGCAGGAGAAACCCCTGCGTCACTTGTTTGGTTTCCTGGCTGCCATTGTCGTCCCCTGTAAGGACCTCTGTATTGGCCTCTTCCTCGGCCACATCTGTTTTTACCCCTTTGAAACTTTTCTGGATTAGGAAAGGACCAGCTTTTTGGAGGCCAATTCCTACTGAATCTGGGGGGTTGAACCTGGAGGAAATCTTTCACCGTCTGAACTGATTTTGCTTTTTCCTCGATGGTCTTTAACACATCCTTAGCATTAGCACCAAAAAGCTTGTTCTTTTCCAAAGGTGCATCCAGAAGTTTTACCTTTACATGATCTGGTAGAGGTTGATCTTTTAACCATGCATGTCTACGAATGACTGCCCCTGTCATAGCTGCCCTACATGAAGCTTCCAGTGCATCATATCCACACTGCAGGAAGTGATTGCTTACTTGCTGAGTGTTATGCACAGCTTCCTGCAAAGCATTCCTGTCTAAAGGATCAGGAGTGGCCAATGTTTTTGTAAATCTTCTAACAGGAAATCCTGATATTGTAACATATGAAAAAGGCAATTCAAAGCTCTCATAGATAAGGTAGTGGATGTGTAAACCTTTTTGCCCCATCTCTCTAATGACCTAGCTTCCCGGTTGGAGGGCAATGGATTTTTAGAAGTGGAAGCTGAAACTCCTTTAGGCCCCTGTGAAATAGTTTCCAAATCAGCAGTATGGGCCCTGAATAAATGGGAATGTGTTTCTGGGACCCTGTAATACCCGTCTGGCTTGGCTGGAGCAGGAGGAAGAGAGTCAGGGGTAACACTAGAGTCAGAATATAAATCATCCAAAACATCAAGTACAGGAGGAATAGCTAAGGGCCTGTGTTGGGGCTTCTTAAGGAAAGTCCGAAGGCATTTTCTGGAATCAGAATATTCCTGGCCTTGCCACTTGAAATGTTCCCTCATGGTATGCAGAACTTCCCCAAAAGAAATAACCTCAGGAGGGGAGGCCGAGGGGATGGAATCCTCTGCATCAGAGTCCTCATAGGTCTGGAAGAGCTCTTCCTGGCTATCAGAGTGGACAGAGCCCTCAGAATCTTCATCTGACGGAATAGGGTCAGAGGGTTCAACCCGGGGCCTTTTATCAGAAGGAGGCTGGGATCCTCTCTCAGGATGGGCCTGTGAACCTCTAATCATAGAAATTAAGTCAGCAGCCATTGACATAATTTGTGTCTCTGGAGTAGGCTGAGGTAAGGTTTTAGTAGTAAGATGTTTTGTTTTGCTGGCTGCCTTAGCCCTAGTGTAGGCCTTAATAGACATGGCCATAGGAGGCCTGGCAGCTCCATCGCAGGAGTGACCTTGTCTACAGCAATGGTCTCGGGCATTTCCTCGGTTTCGGTATCCGGAGGAAAATCAATAACTGGCGGAGTGATATCTGGAATCGGAGTCGTCGGTAATGCGGTGTCTTCGGTTCGGAGTGGTGGAGAGACCGTCTCAGAGGGAACCGGAGCACTCGCGATAGGTTTTGGGGTGGAGTCGGTGGTAGACGCGGGCCGAGGATGTCGGTCCCGTTCTTTTCGTTTCTTGGGAGTTTGCGGTGTCGGAAGTTCCGACGGCATTGCAAGCAAATTTTTCGCCGAAAAAATCTTCAACGAACTCCGCCCGGCGCCTGAGAGTGCGCTTGTTGAAGCGAGCACAGGCTACACAGGCCGAGACGTCGTGGTCTGGGCCAAGGCAAGGAAGACAGTAAGAGTGGAAATCCTTATGAGATATTTGTTTACCACAAGAAAGACAATTGTTAACTTTTTCAGTAATTTCTGACATCGGCTGAGGCAAGAAAAGGTCCCCAATGGGGTACTTAGCTTTTTTGATGACTTCGGAATCGAAGAATACAGGAGCTGACCGACCGGCACTTGAGAACTGCTTCTGCTTCGGCACCTGGCAAGAAAGACTGAAGAAAATGGCATCGGCTGATGCGTATGTACTCCAGCCGCTCTGACGTCGGAGAGAAATCAGCCGATGTCGGACCTAGACTTTGGAATCCGGCCGACCGAGGTCTGCCTGAGGCAGGACAACCCATATGTTATGACTGCAGTTGCATTCTTGAAGGACATCCTAATCTGGCTCAGCTTCAAAGCCAACATCAGAGCTGAGCAGTTAAGAGCCAGAGCACAACAGGAAGGGAAGGAATCAAAAGACTCAGACTACATCCCGACCCAATACAGTGCAGATCTCTTGACTCGGAAACGCATTGAGATCCTACTGTCAGAGTAGACTGCGTAACTGATACTGTCAAAGTCGAAGCACAGTTTTTCAGCTCTGATACAGGTAATCCCTGGGGAATAATTTTAACGACTGTTACGAAGGTCAGATCAGTGAAGGAGAAACCAACAGAGAAGTTGAAGGGATGGCTCTTGGTCCTCCCAACAGTGGATGGTACGGGAAGTACCCCCAGTTGAATCTGCAGTCCTCAGGAATTTCCTCATCAACCTGTCCAGGTCAGCCTCGGACAAGCTACTTGATGACTACATTGACCTTAAAGATGAGGCCAAATGCGGTGTACAGATGCGATGGAAAAGTACAGTTTTGTACCTACCATAAATGTAGATGTCCGATAGGTATGCATCTGCAGTCATCACATATGGGTTGTCCTGCCTCAGGCAGCCCTTCGGTCGGCTGGATTCCAAAGTCTGGGTCCGGCGTTGGCTGATGTCGCCCTTTCCCCGATGTCAGAGCGCCTGGGGTATAAAAGCGTCAGCCGACGCCATCTTCCTCAGTTTTTCTTCCCCCAGATGCCAGGTGCCCTCTAAGGAAGGCTAAATTTGGTGAAATGCAATAAATTCCAAACATGCACAGAAATATATATATATGCATATATATGTATATAAAACAAATACACCATAATAGATATCCCTCTCATAGCTAGCTGGGGTTAAGTACCCAAGAATACCACAGAGGGGAAGGTAAACCTGACTGCAGATGCATACCTATCGGACATCTACATTTATGGTAGGTACAAAACTGTACTATGTCCTTCAAGGATGCATCTGCAGTCATCACATATGGGTAGAATACCATAGCCAATCTGGGGGTGGAGGATCTATGTAAAGGATGGTGTAGCTAAAATGCCCTGCAGGACTGCCGTAGCAAAGCCTGCTCTGGATCTGGAATATAAAGGTAAATTGTAATGCTTGGAAAATGTATGCACGGAGCTCCATGTAGCAGCTTCTAAAATGTCCTTGGTAGCCACCCCTCTTAAGAAGGCTGTGGAGGTGGCTATTGCTCTGGTGGAATGAGGTCTAATGTTAGCTGGCACAGTTTTTCCATGAAAGGAGTAACAAAAACGAATGCAATTCCCTATCCATTTTGAAATTGTCTGTTTGGAAATTTCTTTTCCTTGTGCACCAGCAGCATATGCTACAAACAGCTGGTCAGTTTTTCTGTAACTTTTAGTTCTGTCCAAGTAGTAGCGCAACTGCCTGTGTATGTCCAGGGTGTGCAGAAGTTTTTCCCCTTTGTTTTGTGGATTTGGAAAGAAGGTAGGCAGGTGAATAGCTTGGTTTAATGAGACCCTGGATACCACCTTTGGCATAAATGAAGGATTGGTTCTCAATGAAACTCTGTCCTGATGAAAAAGAAATGGCTGTACTGCCATGAGGGCCTGTAACTCAGATACTCTTCTTGCTGAGGTTATGGCCAGAAGGAAGGCAGTCTTCCAAGACAGGAACTGTGGTTCTGCAGATGCTGCTGGTTCAAAGGGAGGCAGTGTTAGTTTTTCCAACACGAAGTTAAGGTCCCAAGTTGGCACTGGTGGTTTCCTTGGAGGACTGATGTTTTTAATTCCTCTTAGAAACTGTCTTATGAGAGGATGAGAGAAGACAGGTGGATCAGTATTGTACTCTGCTGAAATTGCTGAAGCATGAATTTTAATGGAAGAGTAAGACAGGCCATTGTGGAGCATTTCTGCCAAGTATTCCAGAATATGTGCCATGTTCATCACTGTCGCATCTAGGCCCTTTGTGGTGCTCCAAGTGTGAAATCTTTTCCATTTTGCTGAATATGCCTTTCTTGTGGAAGGCCGGCGAGCTTCCATGATGATATCCTTTACTCTCTTGGATAGCTTATCCTGGGAAGGAGTCAAGGTATTCTCCAGGCTGTTAGTTGCAAGGTTCTCAGGTTGGAATGCAGAGTTTTGTAATTGTGCTGAGTCAGGAGAAGTGGCCATTGAGGAAGAGGTCACGGTTTCGTGCGTGACATGCTCTTTAACAGCGGGTACCACTGCTGTCTTGGCCAGTCCGGAGCTATCAGAATCACTTTTGGCTGCTCTGTCCTGATCTTCAGTAAGATCTTGGTCATTAATGGAAGAGGTGGGAATGCATACACTGTTAGAGTTCTCCAGCTGAAAGAGAGGGCGTCCACTTTCCATGCTTGTGGGTGGTATGTCCTTGAGCAGAATTTCTTCAGCTGAAGATTGTGGTGTGAGGCAAAAAGATGTATGTCCGGCCTCCCCCATGATTGTGTTATCTGAAAGAAGATGTCTGGGTGCAGCATCCATTCGTGTGCATCCGTGATATTTCTGCTTAGGCTGTCCGCCAGTATATTGTCTTTTCCTGGCACAAACTGTGATTGCAGCTCTATATTGAGTTTCAGGGAAAGTTCCCATAGATTCATTGCCAGTCTGCAAAGAGGGTAGGAATGGGTACCTCCTTGTTTGTTTATGTACCACATAACTGTGGTGTTGTCTGTCCTTATTAACAGGTGGCCTTGATGCAGGAAGAGTTTGAAGGCCTCGATTGCATGTATCACTGCCAGCATTTCCTTTTGGTTTATGTGCATGCGTTGCTCCCTTTGTGACCATAGTCCTTGAATACATCTGCCTGCCATATGTGCTCCCCAACCGTGATCTGAAGCGTCCGTTGTAATGGTTTGGCTGGCTATTGGTTTGCTGAAGGGCAGACCCCTGTTTGCCTGGCTTGCTTGAGCCCACCACAGAAATTCCTTTTGGAGGCATGGAATGAGTGGGATCAAAGCTTCTAAGCTGTGACTGTGCTGAGTCCATAAACTTCTTAGGTACCATTGTAGTTTCCTCATATGCAGCCTTGCTTGTGGAATCAAAAGAATGCAAGATGCCATGTAACCCAGGGCCTGCAGGATTTCCCTTGCAGTCAGCAGAGTTTGTCTCGTCAGGTTCTTGAAATAATCCGGTAGTTGTCTTTGTTTTTCTTCTGTGAGAAAAGCCATTTGGGTGGTTGTGTCTAGATCCGCACCCAGAAAAGTTATTCTTTGGGATGGAACAAGTCTTGATTTGTGAATGTTGACTGTATATCCCAAGGCCTGAAGTAGGTGGATGGCATAATTCAAATGCTTTACCAAAGTTTGTTGGCTGTCCGCTTGTATAAGGCAGTCGTCAAGATATGGGTAAATTTGAATCCCCTGAAGTCTGCAGTGTGCAATTACTGATGCCAGGCATTTCGTGAATACTCTGGGCGCAGTAGATAAGCCAAAGGGCAATGCTGAGAATTGATAATGCTCTGAACCTGCAAGAAATCTGAGGTGTCTTCTGCAACTTTGTCCGACAGGGACGTGCAGGTATGCCTCCTTGAGGTCCAGAGTTACCAGCCAAGATTCCTTGCCCAGCATGGGAAGGAGTTGCTGTAGAGTCAGCATTTTGAATTTTGGCACAATGAGATAAGTATTCAGTGCGGACAAGTCGAGAATAGGCCTCCATTGTTTTTCTTTTCTTGGAACAAGGAATAGTCTGGAATAAAATCCTTGGCCTTGTTCTGAAATAGGAACCTTTTCTATAGCTTTCATTTGCATTAAGCTGGAGATTTGTTTCAAAGCCTCTGCCCTTTGATTTGGTTGCAGGTCTGGCATGCCTTTTCTTTTTGGTAATGTGTGAAAATGGAACCTGTATCCTTTGCCTATTATTTGCAGTGTCCATTTGTCTCTTGTAATACTGTGCCAATTTTCTGAGAATAAAGAAAGCTTTCCGCCCAAAGGTGCTTCTAATTGAGCCCTGGTCGGCGGAGTCAAAGTGAAGTCATTGAGTCTGTCCTTGTGCAGCAGTTGTAGGTCCTGCACTACCTCTCTGGTTGGGAGGCTGCCATTGACGTCCTCTGTAGGAGCCTCTAGCTTGCCCTCTACCTCTGGCACGCCTGTTCTTGCCTCTCTGAAATCTTTCTGTGTCCGGAAAGGACCAATTCTTGGCAGGCCAATTTCTGCTGAATCTTGGCGGTTGGACTTGTAGAAAATCTTTTGACTGTTTGTACAAATTTTGCCTTTTCCTCAAATTTCTTTAAGACCTCCTGAGCAGTGGCTACGTATGACTGCACCAGTCATAGCTGACCTACATGAAGCTTCCAATGCATCATAACCACACTGCAAGAAATGGTTGCTAACCTGCTGGGAGTTATGTACCAGATCCTGAAGCGATTTGCGATCTAGGGGTTCAGGAGAAGGCGGTTTCTTATGCAATTCATCTAACAAATACTCTTGGTACTGTATCATATGAAATTGACAATTTAATGCCCTCATAGAAAGAGTAGCTGAAGTATTGCACTTTTTTACCCCATCTCTCTAAAGCCCTGGATTCCCTTTCAGAAGGAAGTGGATTCTTAGCTGTGGCAGCTGCAACCCCTTTAGGGCCCTGGGAAATAGTTTCTGGGTCTGCAGAGTGGGCTTTGTAAAGAAAGTGATGCGAGTCCGGGACCCTGTAGTACCTATCGGGTTTGACAGGGGCCGGAGGAAGAGTGTCAGGGGTTATGCTAGACTCAGAGTACACATCATCAATGACATTCAAAACAGGAGGAATAGCCAAAGGTTTATGCTGAGGTAAATGCAGAAAAGTTCTTAATCTCTTCCTGGAATCAGAGAATTCCTGGCCCTGCCATTTGAAATGCTCTCTCATAGTGTGCAGGGTCTCCCCGAAGGAAAGTTCCTCAGGAGGGGAGGCCGAGGGGATAGATTCCTCTGCATCAGAATCCTCGAAGGCCGAAAAGGCCTCCTCCTGGTAGTCCGAGAGAGCAGAGTCATCAGAGGCCTCCTCTGAGGAGTGGGGATCAGAGGGCTCAACCCTGGGCCTTTTGTCAGGAGGAGGTTGAGAGCCCCGGTCCAGATGGGGCTGAGAGCCCCTAATTAAGGAAATTAGGTCCTCTGCTAAACTTAGTATCTGTGAACCTGTAGTGGGTCCCTGAGGAATAACCCTGGGAGGCATAGTTTTTGTGTGTTTAGCAGCTTTAGCCCTGGTGAATGCCTTTATGGACATGGATGCAGGAGGCCTGGCTGCACCACGTGCTGGTGTAGTTTTGTCTAGAGGAATGGTGACAGAAGTTTCCAAAACACCAGTTTCTGAAGGAAATTCAATAACCGACTCAGCAGGGGCCTCCGGGGCCGAGGTTGTCGGTTGAGCGGTTTCGGTGGATGGAAGTACCAAGGACTCTGTTTCAGCCGAGACACTCGCGGTAGGCCTGGCCATGGTTTCAGCCGAAACTGTGGCCCGCGTGTGTCGGTCCTTGTCCTTCCGTTTCTTAATTAAATGGGAAGTCGGAGTCTCCGACGGCATATTGTAAGCAAAACTAGCCCCAAAAAATTCCTCTGAAACTCCGCCCGACGTCCAAGAGTGCGTCGGTTGAAGGAAGCACAGGCTGAACAGGCAGAGACGTTGTGGTCTGGGCCTAAGCAGAGGAGGCAGTAAGAGTGGAAATCCTTATGAGGTATTTGTTTCCCACAAGATAAGCAATTATTAATTTTATCTGACATCGGCTGAGGCAAGAAAGAGTCCCCAATGGGGTACTTAGCTTTTTGAAGTCTTCGGTAGCTGAATTACAGGAGCTGGCCGACCAGCACTTGCGAACTGCTTCTGCTTCGGGCACCACGCGGCAAGAAAGACTAGGGAAGATGGCGTCGGCTGACGCTTTTATACCCCAGGCACTCTGACGTCGGGGAAAGGGCGACATCAGCCGACGCCGGACCCAGACTTTGGAATCCGGCCGACCGAAGGGCTGCCTGAGGCAGGACAACCCATATGTGATGACTGCAGATGCATCCTTGGAGGACATCACCTCCCTTGGGTCCGATATTCCTTCCAACAAGAATTGACCAGCTCTGGCAAGAACCTGGATCCCGAGAACAGAGGAGTTGGTGACCCGATTCTGATCAGCTCCAATAACCAAATCAGAGCCAAAGATTTATGCAATTTTTGTGCCAGACACACAGTAATCTTGTAGAAAGGGAGATCAGAGCCTAGTACTGAATGGCCCCAGAAAAAACATGGGTCCAGAGAACAGAAGAGATGGTGACCTGAGTCTGATTGGGTCTGACAGCAGAGTCAAATCTGAAGGTTTAGACAATTCTGATGCTGGACGCAGTAGCTCCGAAGGATCTAGAGACCTTTTCCTGGATTTTTTCTTCTGGTGCTTCTCAGAAGATTTCTCCCTGACAGAATCCTTATTTTTTCTTTGACCTTTTCTCCCGGACAGAATCCTTATCTTTTTCTTCAATCTCGTCTCCCTTGATTATCTCTTCAGACTTCCTCTAGAGGGACAATTAAATGTGAAGGGGTATCTTCATTTGGTTTGTCGATATGAGAGGTTCTTGAACAATAAACGCACGGAGTGTACATCCCAAGGGGGAATCTTGTCCCCACAGAAAACAGTGTTAAATCTGGAGGCCTTGTCAAATGTGATAGCTAGAAGGGAAAAAATACATGCAAACACTACCAGAAAAACTATACAGCAGCAAACCTGACAATCTTTTAACACAAAACAAGATCTTAGCGATGACTAACAACCTACCTACACTAGAAACAGGATAAGCTATATCATTCTACATAGAATCCTTTTTTATGGAGGGGAAAAGAACTAAACAGGAAAAATCATCCAGAGAAGAAAAAATAGTAAGGAACTAAGCTAGAAAAAAATGTTTCACTTACCTGAGAAAAAAAAAAATGCTCTGATCCAGGGACCATGTTGGAAATATTTGAGCAACAACTGAGATTTGAGTTATTCAGCCGACAGAGTTATGGGAATGGGGTGGAGCGTGAGCTTTGGCTTCTAAAGTCTAAAGCTGCCAAAGATACATCAGTATGGATACATTATACCCATCAGTTGAGGACAGATGGAAGAGACACCAGATTCATCCTTTTAGCTCTCAAATGACCACAACTCTTGAATGCTGTGTCTTTTCCTGCACACGGTGTCATCTTCCTTGCACAAAACCCAAAACTGGTCTGCAAGTTACTGGTCACACTATACTACTCCTTTTCATCCTCCACTGCCAGCAAATCGATGCACACTGTCAATCTGAGTTTCTGTTACTTCATACATCTGAAAAAAGAAGTTATGTTCTTACCATAACGTTCCATCTGTGTTCATCTTCACTCATTCAATACTGATGGGTGTTGGTTCCAACCTCGGATCAGAGTCGGCCTTATATCAAGCTCGCGCCAGCCAAAAAACTCTCGAACTAAGCTTACCCATAGTGCCTCTCTCCAAGTTACCTCAGATCAACTTTGTCCGTAAAAAAGAAAGTGGAGGCTTTTTCTGAGCAAATTCCGTAATACAGGATTAGGACCATATCCGAACCTCCAGGATCCTTTTGGTGGGGGAAGGAGGGTTGGATGTAATGAATGAATAAATGAAGATCAACAACACAGATGGAATGTTATGGCAAGGACATAACTTCTTTATTGGATGTTGTTAATATTCATTCATTCCTTATGATGAGACAGTGTCCCTAGCTACTTCATGTCTTGGGAGGCCCTGTGGAAGGATGTTCCTGAGTACCACTGAACCAAAGGGTTCTTTCCCCCTGGAGACCTAATCCAACTTGTAATGAGTGATAAAGGTATGAGGGATAGCCCATGTTGCAGCTGTACAGACATCATCCATGGAAGTCCTTGAATGGAAGGCAACAGAAGTTGCCACTGATCTGGTTGAATGTGCTTTGACCTTACCAGGTAGAGGAGTTTTGTTATGTTGGTAGGTGAAGCATATGCAGTTTCTTAACCACTTAGATAAAATTACTTTAGAAACAGATTTACCCAAATTTGGTCCTGAGTAGGATACAAATAACTGGTCGGACTTTTGTAGTGATTTAGTTCTGTCTTGACAGAATCGTAGTTGTCTATGTACATCCAATAAATGAAGGCAGTATTCTCCTTTATTTGAGAAGTTTGGAAAGAAAACTGGTAGGTCAATTGTCTGATTAATAGTCAAATTCAAAATAATTTTGGGCAGGAAAGAAGGATTACTCCAGAGTGATACTCTGTCTTTAGTAAGGATTTTTATGCACAAGGCTTGGAGTTCAGATATTCGTCTTGCTGAGGTGATGGCTACCAAGAATAGGGACTTCCAGGATAAAAATTTTATATCACAAGTGACAGCAGGTTCGAAAAGAGGTCGAGTCAAGGATTGTAGAACTAATGTCAAACTCCAAGGTTCGATTGGGTCTTTGACGGGTGGTCTGATGTGTGAGGCCCCTTTCAAAAAGGTTTTCCAAAGACAGTGGGAAATAAAGGACGAATCTTGGAATCCATCGTGGAAATTTGATATGGCAGCCAAGTGTACTCGAATAGCAGAGGCTGACACCCCCAAATGAAGGTTTAACAAGTCATCCAGTACAGCAGTAACTGGAGCTGAGCAGGGGTCTAGTTCTTTCTGTCGAGACCAAACCAGGAATCTCTTCCACTTGTTAAGATGCATTTTCCTGGTGGATGGTTTGTGTTAAGCCAGAAGGATGTTATGTACATGGAGGAAAAGTTATTCTGCCTGGCAATCACTGGAAGTGGAGAAACCAAGCTGTTAGCTTGAGACTATGTTTGGATGTATCAACACCTGTGGGTTTGACAGCAATTCTGGTGTTGGATCTAGAAAACATGGTTGACATACTAGGGGAGGCCAAAGAAAGGGAAACCAAACTTTTCCAGGACAACAAGGTGCAATGAGGATTACTTTGCTTCTCAATCGAATGGCCTTCTTTATAAAAAGTGTGGGATCAGAGGTAGAGAGGGAAAGCATAAAGAAGTCAGGTGGGCCAATCGTGTATTACAGCGTCCCTTGCAGACTCCCCCTGCAGGGGGATTAGGGCAAAGTAGCTGCTGCATTTGTGGTTTGTTAGTGAGGTGAATAGATGACAGCAAGGCTGACACTAGTGGTCAAAAATCTTCACCGCTATGGTAGGATTGAGGGACCACTCGTGAGGCAGGAGGATGCATCTGCTCAGTTTACCCACAATCACGTTGGAATCCCCGGGAATGTGCACTGCTATGAGAAAGAGGTTGGAAGCTAATCACACACTGACAAATTCTCATGGCCTCTTGACACAACGGGTAGGACTTGGTTCCCCCTTGTGTGTTGATATACCAGACCACTTACATGTTGTCCAACTGGATAGCAATTGTCCCTGATGGAAGGGCAGAGTGGAATGCCTGCAAAGCTAGAAGCACTGCCCTGTTCCAGAACAGTGATATGCAGATTGACCTCCACTGATGACCAAGTACCTTGGACTGTCTGTCCCTGGAAGTGCCCCCCACCTGGCCAGGGAAGCGTCCGTGGTCACTAAGGCCTTGGGCTGGGGGGGGGGTACGACTCCATAAAGCTTCATCTGGCTTTATCTACCAAAGTAAATCTTGTTTGCATTGACTCATTATGCAGATTTGGAAGGACAATGGTTGAATACAAGGAGACCACCCTGCTAGTAGTAGCCACTGTAGTAATCTCATGTGTATTCTTGCCAATGGAACTATGGTTATTGATGCTGCCATTGATCTGAGTAGTTGGAGGACTGCCCAAAGTGGAACTTTGTCTCGTAAGACTATCACCCGGAGATGGAGGTTAGTCTTTCCAGTCTGTGAAGAGGGAGGGAAACTAGGCAAGATTATGCATTGAAAACTACCCTCATGAATTACAAAATTTGAGAGGGAAATAACTTGCATTTCTCCTCATTTATGGAGATCCCCAAGGATTTTGCTAGGTTTAGGATATAAAGTAGGGTTGCAACCAGTAGATGCTTGGTGGGGGAGGTAAGGAGCCAATCGTCTAGATACAGAAACACTCTGAATCCTTTCAGTCTCAAGTGAGCTGTTACCACTGCCATGCATTTGGTGAGCACTCTAGGGGCTGTACACAGACCAAAGGGCAGCGCTCGAAATTGGTATGGATTGGCTCCCAGCTGGAAGTGGAAGAATCTTCTGGAGCATTTGTCCGTTTTTATGTGATAATACGCATCCTGAAGATCTACCAAGCACATCCAATAGTCTTTCTCCAGGAAGGATAGGATAGACTGAACCGTGACCATCCAGAATTTTGTTTGGACGACAAACTGGTTTAGGATGCCGAGGTCCAAGATTGGCCTCCAGTCCCCTGTCTTTTTTTGGCACTAAAAAGAATCTTGAGTAAAATCCGGATCATATTTAGTCTGGTGGGACTGTTTGGATGACTCTTTTAGAGCAGCTTTTGTATTTCTTAAGCTGCTGCTTCCCTTTGACTGGGTGGAACATCGGGAATGTGCCTTAGCAGATTTGGGTAAAGTATTAAGAGGGATGTGATAACCTCTGGCAATTATCATCTGCACCCAAGAGTCTGTGGTTATCATTTGCCACGCAAGTTGGTGCAGAGAGATACTTGCCCAGACTGCTTCCAGAGGTAAGCAATCAGGCCATTCTTCAGGAACGTTGGTAGGGCCGTCCAGAGAGACTCTCTGGACCCTTGATTACGTGGACCCCCTCTGCCTCTGTAGGGGTGTCTTCTGGAAGAGTTACACCCTCTGCTCTGGGGGGGATGGGTAAACTCTCCACATGTGTCATGGAAAGGACCTTGGGACTTCTTGTGTCATATCTTTCCACTTCTCTGATTCCTTGAGTAGGATTGCTGGGGTGGGGGGTGGAAAAACATACACCCATGGCAGACAGGGTCTTGCCATCCTTTTCACACCTGGCTAACGTGTCTTTCACTTTCAGGCCAAAGACGTAAAAAGCTTCCACTGGAGCATTAAGAAAGGAAGACTTAAAAGGGTCTGCAAAATCACAAAGACGCATCCAGGCATGGCATCTCATGACAATGCCTGAACCTGCTGCTCTAGCCCCCCTTTGGTAGTGAGAGAGATTAACCGCATGGACAAGTTTTCCAGGGTTGCAAGCTGCAAGGCAACTTTGTCATGTACCTCGTCACAGACCGCTCCTGCTAAGGTACCAGACAGATCTGAGATTACATCTGTCTGGAGTCTGGTAAAGTATGTCAAGTAATTCAAGGACCAAATGGCAAAGTTCGATGAGGTAACCACTCTTTTCCCTAACCTGTCCATCGCCCGAGACTTCCTGTTTGGGGATGGACAGCATGGCTCTCCTTGGCGAGCTCTTTCTTAGTGGCTCCCGCCGCCACCAGACAGATCTGAGATTACGTCTGTCTGGAGTCTGGTAAAGTATGTCAAGTAATTCAACGACCGAATGGCAAAGTTCAATGAGGTGGTAACTCTTTTCCCTAACCTGTCCATCGCCCGAGACTTCCTGTTTGGGGGATGGACAGCATGGCTCACCTTGGCGAGCTCTTTCTTAGTGGCTCCCGCCGCCACCATAGTGTCTACCGGTAGGCCTTTGGAACAGTGTGGACTTTCTTCCGATGGGGACAGAATTTTGTCTGGTCACCGGGGGATTGGTTCGATGGTATCAGGATTCTTCCATGCCCGCTGCATGAGTTGGACTAGTTTGTCTGCAGGAGGTGGTCACCCAAAAAGTAGAGAGTCAAGCACAAAAAGCCTGCAAGAATATGGACTCCTCAGAGGAGTAGTTGGTGGGCTTCCAGCCTCCCCGCTAGTTTAAAAATTCCAGTACGTCTCCAAAGGAGACATGATCAGGGGCCAACCATGGGGACCCCTCCCCTTCATCGTAGTCCGTATATTCCATGAGGGACTCTTTGGGGGAGTCCAACTGCTTCCTCTTAAATGATCTCTTACGTGGTACCTCCTCAGCTGGGACATCCGAAGACGACTCTAAAGAGAGGGTGCCCTGCAACAGGATGTCTTCAGGCTCTTGTGCTCGACATCCCGATGTGGTGGACTGTGTCAGCTGCAAACCTGAGGAGGTAAATGTATGGTACTCCGATGCTGAGGGAACCATCTGTGTGCCTGTGGTGGCAAGGGCCCTCTCCATCACCTGGAAAGCTGGCCTGCCCGCAGAGGGACTGCAGCCCGGAACCAAGAAGGACAACCTCGGAACCGGAGTCACACCCCGCTCTGACAAGCCCACTCCCAGGGAAGGAGCCCCAAGAGGACTTGGTGCTGCCAAGACAACCGGAACTGTAGTGGATGGCACCGTAGAAAAAATGGGCGCTGCACTAGGGGTCACGATGTCAATAGTCCAATCACGATACAGAGGGTAGCCCTGCTCCAAATGTGTCGATGGCCAAAGGGTTGGCTCCAAATAAAAGGTGAGGTTCTACCAGTGGCACCGAAGAAGCTGGAACCGGGATAGGCGTCGGTATCGCAGGCTTCGATACCTCTAAGGAAGTCAAAGGAGGAGTACATGCAGGAGTCTGTGGAGAAAACCCCTCAACTCTGGGTGGGTGGGAGGGTTTGACAGGAGTTGTGATTTCTCTGGCTGCCAGAAGCTGATCCACAAGTCTCACCATGTCAAATTCTGAGAGGCTCCTGGAGAAGCGAGTTGATATCCCTGACGGAGAGTGAGGCCGCTCCAAGAAGGGGCCACATTGTTGACCAAAGAAGGGGTCTGCCATGGAGGAATATAGGGTCCGAGGGACCAGTTCTCCTTTCGACACCATGGTCTCCTGACCAGTAAGATGTATGGGGGGGGGGGTGACCAGTGTAGGGAGAACTATTTTTGGTGTCGAAAGGGAGATCGGAGTCACAGTAGTAATTAAGGACATGGTCGGTACAGTAGTCATTATCGATACCTTGGTTGGTACCAAGCTGGATAACTGAGGACCTGGAACAGAGAACGGCACCGTGAAAGGGGGGGGGGGGGGGTTTGAGGCCCTGGTGGCGAGGTTGTTGGTGTCAATTTTGGAATTTTTGCCTTCAGTTCCTAAGACTAACAAACTAAAATATAAGATTAGTAAGGAAACGCTATCAAGAGAGGTTTTAACAGTAAAAAGTTCTAAATCACTTAGCTGAGAGCTGGCTTGACCCATCTTGATAACTATGCGGCAAACGAGATCTGAGGTAACAGGAAGAGAGACACCATGGATAAGTTTAGCTAGTGAGTTTTTTTGCTGGCGCAAGCTAGGTATAAGGCAGACTCAGTTCAGAGGACAGAACCGACACCTATCAGTAAGGAATGAAGATCAACAACATCAGATCATAGCATTCACTGACCGTCCATGATACTGTCCTACAACAAGTTTTACCACTTGTGCTTTACGCATATCTTCCTGCTTTACAACCTATTATGTTCACAAAAAGAACACAATAAACATGGCATCTCCCTTAGAACCTCACTCAATCCCACCACCATAACAAAAAATAGCAGGGAATGTGCCCGTTGTGTCCTGGACAGTTCCCACTAGTTCATAAAATGACAACTTAGGTCTGCCCTGAAAAAAAAGACCACCAAGCTAGTGGGACTACTAGGCTGCCAAAAGTAAACTGAAAAATAAAATAACAAGGTGCTTGAATTGCTGGAATTAGAAGGACTTTGCTGTCTAGGAAGGAAGAATTACATACTTGGGCTTCAATCAGGATTCTGTAATTCACATTATGTCTGTCAATGGTGCACACAACTTTAAATCAAGAGGAGCAAATTTGTTTCTACCACTCCATGAAATTATTGTGCTGTTCCAAAGTCAAGCAGTCATGAATATTGTAGTCCCTAATTGGCTGAGGATGAGAGGAAATCAGGTTATTTCCATGTATTTATTAAGAAAAGATCCAATGAGTAACATGGCCTGGAGAGGAAACAGTAAATTTGTTGTCTTCAAACTCTAAAGCCAAGTGTCTGTCCTTTTCTTTCCATGTATCAGGAACTAAAGGGAGGTTCTGAAGTATCAGCAAATTATAATTGCTGGGAAGAGGGTACTATGGTGGGTCAAGACTCTAGATTCCATTTGTGAAGCTAAGCACAGCTGTAATGGGAAGTTTGAGTGCCACAGAAGTATTTATTTCATAGTCAGATGCATTAATTAAATCAACAGGACTAAAAAAAGGAGGCTCATGCTATATGTATGGCTAACTACTGGCTAATAGTCGTTGTATACACTAGGTTCAAAGTCTATAACATGATATTGAACAGGAACGGATGTTGTTATATACAAGTATACAGAAGTATTTAACCCTGACGTGGGTGGGTGACAAGATTGGAGGGAAGGCCCTTCTCTGATCCTGCTGGAGGAAATCATCTAGCTGAAAGTAGTGACTTAGTGAAAGTGGGAACATGATAATCAGCTACATTCTTAGGTAAAAGATTACTAGTCACAAACTTCAGTGTGGCTCAGATGCAGGCTTTATCAGATGCAGGCTTTACAGAAGGAAAGCTAAGTAAGACTGAACAAAGCAGGCAACTTCGTGAGACTGAAAATCAGTGAAAGATCTTCCACAATATAAACTGCATGCGTTACGCCAATGACTAAATAAACCACATTAAAAAGGGACATCACCTAAGCAAACTGTCTCACTTGATAAACTCACTGACACCTATGTGATGTGGAATGTTATGCCTCTAGCAGCCTACCCATACTGTTATATTACAAAGCATTTTCTTGGAAATAAACTTAAAAAGATAACACAAATAAATGCAAATAATTTGTGAACAATAAAAGCTATTAAAAAGTACAAACAGTGTTATCAGTAAAACGTTTTCTTTGCATTGGTAACGGTCAGCAGAGTCACAGACTTTACATCAATGCTGTAATATATTACTATGAATATAAATCCAGACAGATATTTTTATCGAATGTTTCACAGAAAATACTTTTTTAAATCAGCAACAGCAATGTAGCCAACATGCAACTCAGGCAGACTTCCTCCTAGTAAAAAAAAAAAAAAAAAAAAAAAGGCACTGGGGTAGAATCCATGACTGCAAAGTCATCCCCAGCAAAAAAAAGTCTTCCCACAGCATAAACCACGAGTTGCCACAATCAGCTGCAAGCAGTGGTCAGAGAAGGCTCTAAGGTCAGAGACCAGGCTGAAGACCTGGAAGTTAACTGGAGAGGAAGCACAACAGTTCAAAGAATTACTCAGGGCTCTACCACCTGCAAGAAGAGGACGAAATAGGTGAAGTTGAACAAGAATGGCAGTGCCTAAAAACAGCATGCGTTACAACTACAGAAAAGATTTATAGCCAAGCCAGGTATGGAAATAAGGTGCATAAGGAAAGCTGGTGGTGGAATACAGAAGTCGAGGAAGTCATCTAAAGAAAGGAGGAGTGCAGGAAGAAGTGGGAGACAAACTGACCAGGCTAGGAAGGACTACTGGTTGACTAAGAAAGAAATTGCAAAAGCAAAGAATAGGTCTTCGTGGGCACTCGAACAACTTCTGGAAAGTTACACAGTTACAGGCAGAAAAACAATATCAGGTTGCAAGGCAAAGACAGAAAGATAAACATGATGGTCAGACATCTTTCATAAGGCATGCCAGCAACAAACCTACTCCCCAGTCCACAGAACATCAAAGACAGATGGAAGGAGTACTTCCAGCAGCTTCTGAATGAAGAAAACCCCACAGAAGCTGCACTGCCCCAGACGATGAAAGAAGAGGAGCCCACCCTAAAATAAGCAAGAACAGTACTAAGGAAAAGAAAGCAGCAGGCACAGATGAGGTCACAGTAGATATAATAAAAATGTTGAGTGAGACGGGGGAAAAATGGCTCCTGAGGGTACTAACAAAAGTGTGGAGAGTAACGCATATCCCAGATCACTGGAAAATAAGCATACTCGTGCCAGTGTACAAGAACAAAGAGGACATCAGCAACTACGGGCAGTATAGAAGCATCAAACTCCTATCACACCACATGAAAGTTCTAGACAGGGTTTTTGATAACAGATAAGCAGATTAGTAGAATGTAAGATGGGAGATGAGCAGTTCGGATTCATATCAGGAGGACACACAACTGGCCCGATGTTTGCAGTGAAACAGATACTGGAGAAGAAGCTTGAGATAAGAACACAGTCCAAATGAGCATGCCTAGACTTGAAGAAAGCATATAACAAGGTCCCAAGAAAGCTGATCTGGGCAGTACTGTGGTGGTTTGAAGTCCCAGAAACATTGGCAGAATTAGTGCAGGCTATGTCCATGGACCCAATGACTCAAGTATGAACAGTATTTGGACTCACAGAGGGGTTCCCAGTGGGAGTAGGTATACACCAGGGTTCAGTTCTGAGCCTACTGCTGTTCATAGTAATGATGGACTACATTAGCAAACAGGTCGGAGGGGACAGATCAAAAACGCTGCTGTATGCAGACGATGTGGCATTACAGGCAGACTCTGAGCTATAACTTCCGCAAAGGACAGGAGAATAGAATGCAACACTGAAGGCACATGGGATGAAACTAAGCACAGATAAGATGGTGGTAATGGCAGCAAACTGGGGAAATCAGAAGAAGATGAGATTAGAGATAGAAAGGAAGACAGTGGAATACGTAAAACACCTTCAAGTACCTGGGAGGGGTGGTTGAGGAGAAGAGAAGTCTGAATGAAGAGATCAAAGCTAGAATCAGAGGGGCTGCAGCCAAATGGCACAGAGTGTCAGGTGTAGTCTGACAGAAGAATTCCAAATAATCTGAAAAGGAAGGTGTACAAGACAGTGGTGCGACCACCAGTACTACTGTATGGTACAGAAACCCTGGAAAGTAAAGGCAGAACAGTTGAAGAAGCTCGGGGTGATGGAAATGAAATGCCCGAGAAGGGTGGTAGGATGCACACTGTGGGACAGACAAAGAAATGAGGATATAACAGCAGAAGCCAAAGTAGCTCCAATTTCAGAAAAGATCAAAGAGAACAGATTATGGTGGCTTGGACACACGTGCAGAAAAGCCGAAGACAATCTGGTGAAGAAGATTTGGAGCAGACAGGAAGAAGGTAAGAGGAAGCGAGGACGTCCAGCAAAGAGGTGGATGGATTGCGTGAAAGAAGATCTGCAACAGTCAAGCATGACTTCTGAAAAAGACAGGAGTGTGGCATTGAAATGAGAGATGGCGACAGTTAACATGACACCCCAACACCATGTAGAAAAAAATTGGAAGCTGCTGCTGATAGTTTCACAAACAAACTTGTTATATCTTGGAAACTGGACAACCTAGATGTATACTGTCAACTTACTTTTGTTAGCCAGACATAAGCTTTAATACGACAGCAAAAAGTTCCTTTCCATGTGCATGCTTATTAAGATAATTACAGGAATAATAAACACTAGTCTTGTCCAGAAGGATATAGCCCACAAATGAAACAATAATACGTCCTGTTTATTGATGAATATATACGACAGACATAAAGAGCAAAAAAAACCACTGATAGCAAACAAGTGAACGGATCAAGTGCTTTCATCCACCAGCATGTGGACTTCATCAGAATCAATTAATTAATTTAAAGAACCTATTAACACTTTTTGGCGCCATCTCTGTGCTTCCATTTAAAGACATACCTCACTAGTAATGTTACAAAATACTGAAGTATATCTATTAAATAACATAGTGCATAATGGGCTTATATCTTCAAACTCATCCAATATTTAACTAAATACGTAAAATTAAATATAGAAAATAAAAAATGAGAAGAATTAATATACTAACATGAAAATGATCAGATATATAAAGTCGCTGAATTGTAGTGCTAATAATTAATAGTACAATCTTCATATTTAGCTGTCATGGGAATATCTAAACAACGTGAATCTGAATGCACTCAGTATATACTGCTTTCAAACCCAAGGAATACATGTCTAAAATAATAATAATAATAATAATAATAATAATAATAAATAAACCATACATGTAAGATAGTAAATAACAATTAATGAAATATTATTAAAGATTCTGAATCAAAAAAATATTGTAAAGTGGCTGTTAAAATAAATATGTATAAATATATATAAATATAGTTAAAATAGTTGAAAATAATAAATATGGTGTCAATAGTATGTATTAGATATAGTTAAAAAGGTATCTGAATCCTCATCACGATAAATGGACTATAAATAGGAAGGTGATGTCCGTAACATGTTCACATACATATCTATCATAAAAAAACATACTAAAATATGAATAATAAATAGAAAAATACATAAGTTAAAATGCATTTATATCTGCAACATTTCTGTTACGGACGTCACCTTCACTAAATGGAAGCGCAGAGATAGCGCCAAAAAGTGTTTAAATAGGTTCTTTTAAATTAATTGATTCTGATTAAGTCCACATGCTGGTGGATGAAAGCGCTTGATCTGATTACTTGTTTGCCATCAGTGGTTTTTTTGCTCTTTATGTCTGTCGTATATATTCATCAATAAACAGGACGTATTATTGCTTCATTTGTGGGCTATATCCTTCTGGACAAGACTAGTGTTTATTTTTCGTTGTGGACAGTACACTATTCTTACATCTGGATAATTACAGGAATACGAAAAATTATATTTATTTTTTTACACACACCGCGGTGGTGGTGCTGCGGAAGCGTTGTCGCCTCACAGTAAGACGCTGACCGGTTCGACTCTCAGCTAGAGCATCTTCTGCGTGGAGACATGCGTGAATGGGCATACTTTCGTTGAAGGTTGTGCATTAGGGCTGGCAACTCAGCATGTAAAAATCAACTGTCAATCATTAGCGGACCGGAGTTCCGCTGTGGCGACCCCTAACCAGAAAAAGCCGAAAGACAACAACAACATAATTAACAATATAAATAAGCCCAAATATCCCTCAAGATGTGCAAATTACAGCACATGTATCAATGGCAGTTTTCTTCAACACAATCTAAGCTTTCATCTGATGGGATGCAACAGTGTGTAAGCCACCCAATTTTGGAAATATTAAGTACATATAGAAATATTTCATATTTTCATAATTCCTAGCAAGCTACCACCAAGATCTATAGTATAGTGTACAGTAACCGCACAAAGACACTGTACTTTTCTTTCTCCAAACATGGTATTCCACACCATTCCCTCAATAACATGTAGATCTGTCTGTTATGAAAATATGAATAATACAGGAAATAAGTCATTAATTCCTCCATGGCAGAACATCCGAGGTTTAACAATCTATTATCATTTTAATTATACCTTGCACTTTCTAATATGTCCTATTATTAATTTGCGATGCACTTCGTTAAGGATGAGACCCACAAATGTATAAATGCCATAAGAAGCTATGGTATTAACTGGAAGAATGCAAAAAGGCACTGCAGGGTTGAATGAGTTAAGTGCAAATTCAATTAGAGTAAACTTTCAGTTAACCGGCACCCATGGGGATTGGTAGATGCCGGGTAACTGTAGTTTCTGGTTGCTTGAGAGTTGATTTTAAAAATAGGCCTGACTAATACTGTAACCTATACTATTTGTTTGGTCTGACTTGTTCTGAGGTTGGGGAGAGAGAGGGAATTTATTCATATCTTCCTTTTTAAAACACAAACTCTTAAAAACAAAAGATATGCTTCTTCTGGGGGGGGGGGTGTAACACATGAAAACTGTACTGTATTTCTTTGATATATTTTTGCCGGTTGCTTGATTTTCAGTTAACAGAGTTTACTGTAATATATTTTATAATACCTAATTTTACTACTGTGTCAACAGAAGAAGAAACATATATTCATAAAGGAACCTGTTAGTGATACTCCATCATAACTAAAACTGGAAATAAAAGTGCTCAAATCAGAATGTAATTTCTGAATCACAAGATCCCCAAATCATTCTTCGTTTCATAAGCCATTCTGCTCTGTTACAGTTCATGAATTCATAGTAAAGTTCTAAGCTGCATTGCCATTTATGCTTTGTCAAAATTCATGTGTCTGAATTACATGCTTTCCTGAGATTCCATCAACCTTCAGCTTCATAATTTCACTCTAGAATTAGTTCCTTACACATCAAACATGCCTTCTATGCCTATATTTTATTGGCAGACTAGGAGTTTTTTGTTCCTACTTGGAAATCTTGGCCAAACCACAATGTGGAAATCTCCGACCCTCTGGATCTAATGACTGCTCCATAAGGAGTGAAAGTGTTATAAAATCACACAGTTTCCCCTTTCCCTTCCTCAACCTTGACCATTAATCAATCTTACTGTAGCCAGATCACAACACTTGACTAAGAAACCCTTACCATTTTCTCACACAGTCAACCAATCACAGCTTCCACATATACTCAGTAACATGCCCACTCCCCAAGATAAACAATCCTTAATCCTAGAAACCAATAAGGCCTCAAATTTCAAGTGTTACATAACTGTGACTGACATCTCAGTGGATATATACATAGGTTAATAGGTGTGTACTAGGCAAAGGACTACTAGAGCTTTTTTAAACTAACCATGCATCCCAAATCTCTGACAAATTCTGGTACCCTTGGTAGCATAAGCAGGAACTTGGGGTATGAAACATTTACAAGCAGGGGCCTGGGAGATGGACACAGGTAGCCTGAAAATGGTTCATTAGAGATGCAGGTGCCAAATCAGGGGGTGATTTTCCACTCCCCATTCAAGCTGTTGTCCAAGTTATGCAAGAAGTGGGTTAGGGAAGAAAAAGAAGTTATGTACCTACCATAACGTTCCATGTTGGTTGTCTTCATCTCGCCTTCCTTCTTGCTGTTTGGGTTCGGAGCCAATCCTCGGCTCCAACTCGGTCATCTTCTACAGCTCGAGAGCTGTTTACTGGCTCGACGCTACCCCTTATCCCAGCATGCTCTGCGTCAGCTACCCAGATCTCATTTGTGATAGTGCACGCTAGACATAAGTAGACTAACCAATTCCTAAAAACTGGGTGTCCAATACACCTAAACAAAGAAAGAGTTATAAATTACCTGGCATGTAAAGTAATAAAAGATGCTCAGCCAGTGAAAACAAAAGGGAACTCCTCACAATCCTCTCGGAAGGGGGAAGGAGGGAGGGACGCAAGAAGGACGGCGAGATGATGAAGACAATTAACATGGAACATTATGGTAGGTACATAACTTCTTTATGTTAGTTGTCCATCTCACTTTCATTCTTGCTGTTTCGGACAGCGTCCCTAGCACCTAAAATCCTGGGTGGCTCATTGGAACAGACTCTTCAGAACAGTAGAAACAAAGAAAGCTCTGCTCCAGGAGACCATATCTACCTTGTAATGAGAGATAAAAGTGTGAGGGTTTGCCCAAGTGGCAGCTGCACAGATTGAGTCTATGGGCAACCTAGACTGAAAAGCTACAGAGGTGGCTAATGCTCTAGTGGAATGACCTTTTGGTTTAGCTGGTAGCTCTTTATTTCGTAACTGATAAATAAAGGCAACAGGATCAGATAACCATCTGGATAAGGTCACCTTAGAAACTGGAAGGCCTTGTTTGTTGAAAGCATAAGAAAGAAATAACTGGTCTGACTTTCTTAGTTCCTTAGTTCTATGGAAGTAAAACGCAATTGTCTGTGTACATCCAATTGGTGGAGCTTGTATTCTGCCTTGTTGCTGTGACTAGGAAAGAAAACTGGGAGATCTATGGATTCATTTAAATTGTTCTCTGAGCAGACTTTAGGAATAAAGGATGGATTGGTCCTCAGAGAAACTGTGTCCTTGTGAAACGCCAGGTAAGGAGGACGAACACACTGTGGTTGAAATTCTGAGAAATGTCTAGCTGAAGTGATAGCAACCAGAAAAAAAAAGTGTCTTCCAAGAAAAAAATTTTAAAGAACATGATGCTGCCGGTTCAAAGCGAGGCAAAATTAAGGAAGCAAAAACTAAACTGAGATCCCAAAGGGGAGGAGGATCTCTAACTGGAGGACTAAGAAGAGATGTTCCTTTCATAAAGGCCTTGCAGAGCTTATGAGACATGCTAGAATTAAACATACCGATATGAAAATTAGAAATGGCAGCTAGTTGTACTCTAATGGTAGCGGAAGCCGCACCAGACTGAAAAAGCTGTGCTAGAAATTCAAGAATTTCATTTACTGGGGCTGAGCAAGGATCCAAATTTCTAGATTCTGCCCAGTAAGAAAACTGTTTCCATTTACTAGCATATGGTTTCCTTGTAGTAAACTTATGTGAGGAAACAATAATATCGCGGACTGCTGGGAAGATATTAGAAAGCCTGGCTAAGGTTGGAAGTGGAGTAACCAAGCTGCGAGCTGGAGAGTTTGAAGGGACTAGTGCAACTCGCCTAATTGGTGAATCAGAAGATCTGGTCCGGAATCCACGGTTGATCCAGAAGGTGGAGGTGTAGGAACGGGAACCATATCTGTCGAGACCAATATGGGGCAATGAGGATTATTTTGCAACCCAATGATTTTGCTTTCTGCATGAGTCTTGGAATTAGGGGATAAGGGGGAAAAGTGTAAAGGAGTCCCTGAGGCCAATCGTGGACTAGAGCATCTCTGGGTATATGACCTGGAAGACGAAGTAGGGAGACGTAGCTGCAGCATTTGTTGTTGAGAGGAGTGGCAAATAGGTCGCTGCAAGGCTGTCCCCATTTGCGGAAGATGCGATCCGCAACTTCCTGATTCAGAGACCACTCGTGAGGCATGAGGATAGCTCTGCTGAGCCTGTCCGCTATGACGTTGGATTTCCCAGGGATGTGCATTGCTATCAGAAAACGTTGGGAGGAAATCGCCCATTGCCACAGTCTGAGTGCTTCTTGACACAAGGGGTAAGACCTGGTCCCGCCCTGCTTGTTGATGTACCATACCACTGACATGCTGTCCGTTTGGATTGCAATGGTCCCAGAAGGAAGAGAGTCTTGAACGGCTTGCAAGGAGAACCACTCTCATTTCTAGGACACTGACATGCAGATGGCACTAGTGAGGTTGCCAAGTGCCTTGGACTGTCCTGCCTAGATAATGCCCTCCCCCACCCTATCAAGGAGGCGTCTGTGGTCACTGTGGCTACCGGAGGGGGTTGTATGAAAGGTCTGCCATGAATTACTACTGGGGAGACCATCCACCAAGAAAGGTTCCTTTTGCATGTTTCTGTGATCAGGACCATGCGAGACATGGGTAGTTCCTGGAAAGACCACTGCATGAGAAGAAGCCAGTGAAGGATTCTCATGTGGAAACCCGCTAATGGGACAAGAAGAATGGCAGCCGCCATGGGGCCTAGAGCTTGGAGGACATGTCTGACTTGAACCCTTTTGCTCCGCATTAGAATTAACACTTGTTGACGAACAGTGTACTCTTTCCTGTGGTAATCTTGCAAACATTTCTTTTGTGTTTAATTCTGCTCCTATGTATGTGATAGACTGACAGGGCAACAAGGCATATTTTTCGGAATTTACTGTAATGCCTAGTTGAGTGCATGATGGGATTGTACAATCCCGTGCCTCTAACAGTTGATGTCTGGTGGTAGCAGTCAGGAGCCAGTCGTCTAGATAGGGAAACACCTGGAATCCTTGATGCCTCAGGTGAGCCGTGACTACTGCCATACACTTGGTGAACACCCTGGGGGCTGAGGTGTGACCAAAGGGCAGAGCTCTGAACTGGTAATGACTGCCCCCTATCCAGAAGAGAAGAAATCTCCTGGAGTGTCTGTCCATCTTGATATGGTAGTACACGTCCTGAAGATCTATCGAGCACATCCAATTGTCCTGACCCAGAAAAGGGAAAATGGACTGCAGTGTCACCATCCGGAACTTTTCTTTTTGTACAGATTTGTTCAATCTGCTGAGATCCAGTATTAGTCTCCATTCCCCTGTCTTTTTTGGTACTAAAAAGAATCTTGAGTAAGTTCCAGATCCTAGTTGGTCTGCGGGGACATCCTGAATGGCTCTTTTTTCTAGCAGTCTTGAAACTTCTGTGACCGCTTGATCCCATAGATTGGGTGGGACATCTGGGATGCGCTTTTCTGATTCTATGGGGGATTGATGGAAGGGAATTTTGTAACCTCTAGATATGATGGATAGTACCCATCTGTCTCGTTATATTTTGCCAGGCTTTTGGGTACAGCGAAAATCTTTCCCCGACTGCCTCCAGAGGTGAGCAGTCGGGCAACCCTTCAGGCATGCTGGAAGGGTTTGGCAGAGAAGGTTTCTCGGTCACCCTGGTTTTGCGGTCCCCCCTCTGCCACGAGGGCAGCATCTGTTACTGTTGTTTCCCACTCTGCCCCTGGGGGAAAAAAATCACCACGTGTGTCAGGCAAGGGTTCCTGGGATTTTCGGAACCACATCTTTCCGCTCTTCTGACCCTTGGGATAGGAGCTGGAAGGAGTGGAAAAACGGACTCCCACGGCAGAGAGTCTTGCCTTCCTGCTCACACCAGGTCAACGTGTCTTTCACCTGAGGCCCAAAGAGAAAGGAGCCATCAAAGGGAGTATTGGTGAAGGACACTCAAAAGCGTTCCGCAAACTGACACAGCCGCATCCTAGCATGTCTCCTAAGAGCCACACCTGTCCCTGCGGCTCTGCTCGCTCCATCGGTTGCATAGGAAATCAGCCTCATGGAGGAGTTGACTATGGAATTAAGAGTCGCAAGCTGAAAAGCTACTTTGGCTGGTGCTCCCTCAGCTGTAGGATCTTGAATGGCATCTCCAAGCTCTTTCAGGAGATCCCTTTAAAGACGTGTAAAATGGCACAGATAGTTCAGGGACCTAATTGAAAAGGTCGCTGAAGCAAACATTCACTTTACATATCTGTCCATCGTCCGAGACACTCTGTTCGGAGGATGAACAGATGAAGAGGTTTCTGCCAACTCTTTCTTGGTGGTGGCTGCTGCTACCACCATGGCATCAACAGGCACACCTTTGGATCGGAATTGCTTGTCCTGGGGGGCTGTAATAAATTTGTTTGGTCTCCTCAGAGTAGGTTCCACAGAATCTGGAGCTGACCAAGCCTTTCGAGCCACTACAGACATGAGTGGATCGAAAGGAGGAGATACCCAGGAGGTGGAAGGTCGGGAACCAAATGCGTCCAGGTATACAGACTCGTCCTCGGTAGGGGTTAGGAAGTCCAGTCCCTCCTCTGTCTAAGCATTTCAAAGATGTCCAAAAAGGAAACATCTTCAGAGGGAGACCTTGGGGAACCTTCCGATTCATCCATGTCTGTACCTGTAGTGACAGACTCAGGAGAGTCTATGTGCTTCCTCTTGCACTTCTTCCGGGGAGGCTCCTCCGAGTGATCAGGGGAGGCTTTGGAAGAAGAGGGAATCACCCAATGGGGTGTCCTGGGGCATAGGTTCCTTACGCTTTGGGTCTGGAGGAGGAGTAGAGGTTGGAACAGACACCACAGGGGGAGGAGCCGATAGAGCTGGTAGTAGAGCTGTTTAGGGGGGACAGCACACTCCGCATGACCTCGAAGGTGCCCCGACCTCTAGGCAAAGAAAGCTCCAGCTCCGAAGAAACAGGAGTCTTACTCTGCATCAAGGGTGACGGCTCCGAGGCAGATGTTGGAGCAGAGCTCACCTGCGCCAAAGCTCCGAGGGGGAGAACAGGGTCGGACAAGGGTCCGATGCCACCCCCCTCGGAGCGGACGAGAAAGCCTCATCACCCAGATCCCTCGATAGAAGGTATAATCGAGGTAATTGGAGCCGATGTCAGAACCAAAGGAGAGATGATCGGCGCTGACGGTTCTACTCCCTGCGGATCCATGGTCTCCGGCTCAGAGCTAAATGGAACAGAAATAGAGGCGGTTGGAGCAGATACCTGTTGAGGTGGGCTGGACAGAATTTTTTCTAGTGCCTGTGACTTAAGCAACCTACTTACTACTCTCTCCACATCATGATCCGATAATCTAGAGGATCGAAAAGAGTGGGAAGAATGATGGCTACGTTCACTCTGCAACAAAGGTGACTGAGCTGCCGAGTGGATGGACTCCAAGGACGGAGACCTCAGTCTCTTATGGCTCCGAGACGGCTCCGAAATACAGATGGAGTCAATGAAGGAGATGTCTTGTCAGTGCCAGCCAACACCGACATACTTGGTTGGTCAAGTAAAGGGGTCTGCTCCGAAGGTGGAGCCGACTGCTAGACAGACTTAGGGGTTTCACTGGCCGAGTACTTTTAGCTGGAGAATCCTGAGGCTTCAATAATCCCCGAAGGATTAATTTGTTTTTGCACTCCTGCAGGATCCTTGGACTAAAAGCGTGCCATACAGAACAGGAGTCCTGCCAGTGAACAGCGCCTAAACAATATACACAACTAGTGTGCCCATCTGTCAGATTCATTTTCTGACAGCATGAGTCACACTTTTTGATGCCAGATACCTTGGTATCCTTAGACATTATCGTAACAACAACCACAACAACAATACTAAAAAGCTATACTACAAAAAACAGACTTTTTTTTTTTTTTTTTTTTTACAGTTAAGGAACAGAAAGGAAAGCCTCTAATTTAAATGGCTATCCTAAGGGGGGCTCTCTAATTTAAACGAGTTCAAGGGAAACAGAAGGCCTGCGAGTTATGGAGCGAAAGCCAACAAAGCTAAAATATACAACAAAGCGATAAGGGATAAAGGAATATTATCCAGACAAAAAAATTGACAAATACTTGACAAAATTTCAAGAATAAATAACAATATATTAATAGAAAAACTATACCAAGCCTGAGCCAGTAAGGAAGCAACCTCGCAGCTGAAGCGGCAAACGAGATCTGGGTAGCTGTCGCTGGGCATATTGGGATAAGGGGTGGCCTCGAGCCAGTAAACAGCTCTCGAGCTATAGAAGATGGCAGAGTCAGAACAGAGGATCGGCTCCGAACCCAAACAGCAAGAACGAAGGCGAGACGGACAACTTAACATCTCTGCTTCACATGGATGGGGGGTTTTGTCCAGAGAAGTGGTGGTCTTCAGAATACTTGTCTGTCTTTCCAGCAGGTCCTATTTTATCACAGAAAAGGTTTAAGTCTTTAGAGTGGGTAATTCTGGTGCTGTTTGTTTTGCAGATAAGCTGGAAGTCCATCACAATGAGGTCTAAAGATGCCTTGAATGCCAGGCAAAGATTTCCCAACAGCCTGTAATAGCAAGAATATGGGCATAAAGCTTTGAGGTGGTCTGCACAGGACATGTTATTTATGTCCTGTATTTTTTTAGTGAGGAACCTCTGTGGACGTTCCAGTTGTTTGATGTGCCTTGTTAGTTACATACCAAAAGGGACAATGTACTCGATCGTTTTGAGGAGACTTGATAAGCAATTCACAAGGAAAGAATAGGAGGACATATGTATGGTTCCCAAGCATGCAGCAAAGTCTAAAAGATTTAGGATTTTTGCTTGGAAGTGTTTGTATAGGTATTTTATATCCCAAGCAGACTCCAAATAACTTTTCCTCAGGTAGATGGCAAAATGTTGGAGGTGTGAGCGGGGGAAAAAAAAAAAAAAAAAAGAGGCAACTGGGAACATATTTTTGGAAGGGCAAATAAGTTGGCAGAGTTCAAAACCTCCCTACAGAGTACTCGGTCAGAAATATTGGGTGAGTAAATAGGTGTAATTAAGGAAATTATTTTTTTAAAGCCGGGATACAGGATCTGAATTCTCTAGACATAGTAAGGCCTTGCTAAGTTTAATTCTGGTGGCTGCCAAAAAAGCAATTACTAGAAAATAGAAAGTCCAAACCAACTGTATCTGAAGTAATGAATATTGTAAGAGAGATAAAAGGACGGAAGTGGAATCTTTGGAAAAGGGTTGAAGCAAATTATATAAAAAAAATAGAAATTGTGGGAACACTACATGCAGAATAATGTTATGGGGGAACAGTGAGATTTAAGGGAAGACAGTAATTGAGCAATTTATGCAGTAAGTGATATATAATGTAATTGGGAACACATTAATATGGTTCGTTTTCTTTCATATAAAATGTGTATTTGCCTATGCGTTAAGTGATAATTCAATAAAGGTGTTAAAAATATAATAGGTCTGAGGAATGCCAAATACAGTGGAACGACCTTTGACCTAGATGCCACACCTTTGTTTATAAGCTGCGCAACACAGAATGATTTCCTCACTACCAGAGACATGTGACAGTCAAAGGCTAAATTACTGTCTGTGTGCCCCCCCCAAGTCACTGGCTACTGGGTCAACTCATAGGGATATGCTGTCAATATGTTTTTTTTTTTTTTTTTTAACCAGTGGTGGCAGACGTCCTGATGGCTACTCCTACGTATTTCTTAGATTCATAGATTATTAGGCTAACGACCCGGGAGGCCTTTCTAAGTCTAGCCCAAGTTTTCCTGAAAGAATAATTATGTCCAGTATCCAAACAGGACATTGAGGGCCAGGCATTTATAAGCAATCTTGGCATTTCATTTTAATGCATGGGATTTCTCTGTGTCAACTCTTTTTGAAGAACGTTAATATTGCTGGGAGATTATACGACTCTTCTTAATTTGTAATCTTCTGCAAATTTGGTCAGAGGCCCTTAACTTTAGCCTTGACTTCAGAAAGTAGATACAAAAGAGGAGCAGTCCCAGAACCAATCCTTGAGGGATTCAGTTGGTGACTGGCCTCTCTGTAGAGGTGAAAGTACAGTTGTGTACACCTACCATAAATGTAGATGTTAGAGTGTTTTCACTGTTGCAGTCATAACTGTAGGGTGCTCCTGCCAGCAGGCAGCCCGAGGTCGGCCAGAATTCCAAAGTCTGGGTCCGGCGTCGGCTGTACCAGCAAGTACCCTGACGTCAGAACGTAGAGGTATAAAGCCGACAGCCGACGCCATCTTCTCCAGCCTTTCTTGCCCCAGATGTCAGAAGCCCCCCCAAAAAAAACTAATAGGTGTCCAAAAGGAAACACAAACACACCACAAAAGAAGTGGAAGAATAAGAGGGGATTGGTGGGAGGCAAACACCGACTGCAACAGTGAAGACACTCTAACATCTACATTTATGGTAGGTGTACACAACTGTACTATGTTCTTCGTGTTTCACTGTTGCAGTCATAACTGTAGGGTAGAATCCCAAAGCTGTGAATGAGGGAGGAGGTTATGCAGAAGAAGGGGCAGCTAGAAGACCCTGCAAAACAGCAGAGGCAAAGCCTGCCCTAGACTTAGAATACAAAGGAAGATTAGAGTGCTTAGAAAAAGTATGCACTGAACTCCAAGTGGCAACTTCCAAAATGTCCTTGGTAGGAACTCCTCTGGGAAAATCTGCTGAAGTGGCAGCTGCTCTAGTAGAATGACTTCTAACAGTACCTGGAATCTGTTTCCCATAGTGAGAGTAACAAAACCTTATTCCATGAGCAATCCATTTGGAAATAGTTTGTTTAGAAATAGCCTTACATAGAGAACTGGAGGCATAAGAGATAAGCAATTGATCAGATTTTCTGAAATCTTTAGTTTTGTCCAGGTAAAATCGTAGTTGTCTGTGTACATCCAATGAATGTAAGATCCTTTCCCCTTTATTTTGAGGATTAGGAAAGAAGGTAGGAAGGTGAATAGTCTGATTTACAGCCACTTTCGAAATCACCTTGGGCATAAATGTAGGATTGGTCCTCAAGGAAACTCTGTCTTGGTGGAAGATAATATATGGTTCCACAGCCATGAGAGCTTGCAACTCTGAAACCCTTCTGGCAGAAGTCAATGCTAACAAAATAGCTGTCTTCCAGGATAAGAACTTGATATCCGAAGCCGCAGCAGGCTCAAAAGGAGGCAAAGTAAGTTTCTCCAAGACATAATTAAGATCCCAAGCAGGAACAGGAGGAGTTCTGGGAGGTCTTAAATTCTTAGCCCATCTCAAAAATTGTCTCACCAGCTGGTGAGAAAAGATGGGAGGATCAGTGTTGAAATGAGCAGAGATAGCAGAAGCATGAATTTTGATGGATGAAAAGGAGACGCCTTTAAGCAAAAGGTCTGAGAGGTAAAGTAAAATGGAGGCAATATCAGGCAAAAGAGGGTTAGAACCCCGGTCCTGCATCCAAATACAAAATCTTTTCCATTTAGAAGCATAAGATTTTCTAGTGCTAGGCCGCCTAGCTTCTAAAAGAACATCCAAAACTTGTTTGGGAAGAGCAGAAGGAATCAAAGGCCCTTGAAGAGCCAAGCTACCAGGCATAGAGTCTTGATTTGAGTGTGTAGCATCTGACCCTGATGCTGGGACAGAAGAGAAGGGATCAGAGGTAGAATCCAAGGAGGTTTCAAGAATAGGTGTTTTAAAGTTGTATACCAAAACTGCCGAGGCCAATTTGGAGCTATCAGAATGATAATCTTGGGTTTGTCCTGTTTTATTTTCAGTAAAACCCGAGGCAGAAGAGGAAGAGGAGGGAAGGCATATCCCGAAAGATTCCTCCAGCTGAATGACAGGGCATCCACTTTCCAAGCTGTTTTGTGGAAGGACCTGGTGCAAAAGAGAGGCAACTGATGATTTAGATGGGATGCAAACAGATCTATCTGAGGACAACCCCAAACTGCAGTAATTCTTGCTGAATAAGCTGGGGTCCAGCATCCATTCGTGAGGATCCAAAAGGTTTCTGCTTAGGCTGTCTGCTAAGAGATTCTGATTTCCTGGAATGAATTGAGCTTGAAGATGCAGATTCAGATTTAGAGCAGTGTCCCATAAATTCATGGCTAGTCTGTAAAGGGGGTAAGAGAGTGAGAGCCCCCTTGCTTGTTTATGTACCACATGACTGTGGTATTGTCTGTACGAATCAGAAGAGGCCCTGGATTCAAAAGATTCTGGAAGGCTAGAAGAGCATTTTGGACTGCCAACATTTCCTTCAAGTTGATGTGCCAGAGAAGATGCTTCTTTGTCCAAGAGCCCTGCTGGCAAATATCTAGAAAATGAGCTCCCCAAGCATAATCCGAAGCGTCTGTGGTTATGATCTGAGAAGGTTGAGGCAGACGAAAGGGATTCCCTTCGTTTAAAGCACAAGCCCTGGACCACCAAAGGAACTCCTTTTGGAGGCAGGGAATCAGTGGAATCATTGTTTCCAGACTGTGGTAATGCTGTGACCATACACTCTTTAGGTACCATTGAAGTTTTCTCATATGAAGCCTTGCATTTGGAATCAACAGGATGCAAGAAGCCATGTAGCCCAATGCCTGCAGGAATTTCCTTGCAGTGAGCTGAGTTAAAGTAGCCAAGGTTTTGAAAATTGAGGCCAGCTGTAATTGTTTTTCTGGAGTAAGGAAGGCCCTTTGCAAGCTTGTGTTTAGAGAGCTCCCAAAAAGATCATTTGCTGAGAGGGGATCAAATGTGACTTTTTTGTGTTCACTGAAAATACCAATAGAAGGAGAAGACGTTGAACAAAATGCAGATGCTGAAGTAAAAGGTCTTTGCTGTCCGCCTGAATAAGGCAGTCGTCCAGATAGGGGTAAATTTGAATCCCTTGGAGTCTGCAATAAGCTACTACTGGAGCCAGGCACTTGGTAAAGACTCTGGGCGCAGTAGATAAGCCAAAGGGCAGTACAGAGAATTGAAAGTGCCTCGAACCTGCCTTGAATCTGAGGTATTTTCTCCGTTCCTGCCTGATGGGAATGTGTAAGTAGGCTTCCTTTAAGTCCAATGTCACCATCCAAGCATCCTGGGAGAGCATTGGAAGTTGTTGTTGTAGAGTAAGCATCCTGAATTTTGGAATTTCCAGAAAGGTGTTTAATACTGAAAGGTCCAGAATAGGTCTCCATGAGTTTTGTTTTCTTGGGACCAGAAATAGTCTTGAGTAAAAACCTTTTCCCATCTCGGAAAGTGGAACAGGCTCTATGGCTCTCATGGCCAATAAAGCGTCCACTTGATTTAAGGCCTCTGACCATTGATGTTTTGGCAGATCTGGCCAACCGATAGACCTTGGCAGAGTATGAAAGTGGAATTTGTAACCTCTTAAAATCACGTCTAAAACCCATTTGTCTTGGGTAATATGAGTCCAATTTTTGGTAGAAAAGAGTACGTTTTTCTCCGAGAGGGGCTTCCAAGCAAGGAGGACCTGTAGCCCAGCAGAGAGAGTCATTGGGTCTACTTCCTTTGTGATCAAGATCTGTCTTCTCCCCTTCTAGGTGAAGAAGCAGTCCATTGTCTGGACCTGTAAGAGGCCTGAGCCTGAGCCCGACCTCTGGAGCGTCTATATCTTCCCCTTTGAGGCCTGTCAGACGTGGGAAAGGACCAATTTTTGGAGGGCCAATTTCTAGAAAATCTAGGTGGCTGAACTTGTAAGAAATCTTTAACAGTCTGCATAGATTTTGCTTTATCCTCCATCTTTTTAATAACCTCCTCAGCTTTAGAGCCAAACAAAACATCATGCTGAACAGGGGCATCTAACAATTTAGCCTTAATTTGCTCAGGTAAATTCTGCTCTCATCTCATGCAAGGTTTCCCCAAAAGAAAAATCTTCAGGGGGAGAAGCAGAGGGAATAGAGTCCTCTGCATCAGAATCCTCATAAGGAGGAAAAGAATAATCCTGGTCAGAGGAAGAGACTGAAGACACAGAAGCCTGATCAGAGGAATCATAAGGGATATCCTGTCTAGGCCTTTTTTCAGGAGGCGGGTGAGAACCCCTAATCATAGTAAGCAAATCTTCAGCCATCCTTAATAATTGCTTCTGGGTCTTGGGAGCTGAATCCGAAGAAGCTTGAGTAGAAACCCTTGGCTTAACAGGAGTCTTTGACTTTGCCTTTGTCTTGGTAGAAATGGTGATATGAGAAGGCCGGAAAACCCCTTCAGAAGCCGGTACCTGCACAGCGGTTCCGGACCCATCTGAAGGAGCGATGTCCGAAGGTCCTGCAGCAGATAAAATACTGGGCCTAGTTGGTTCCCCATGGGAGTCCGTGTCGGCCATTGGTTCCGAAGTGTCTGACGACAGGGGCTGCAAAAGTGCCTCACTGACGACAGCCGAACCCGAAGCTGGCTCCGGCTGCAAAGTATCCTGTTTGGACCTCGGAGGCCTATCCTTGTCCTTGCGTTTTTTGTGAATTCTGGTTGTCGGTAAAGTATCCAACGACATCCTATAACTGAACAGTCTACCGAAATAATTCAAGGCCCAATCGTACCTACGCTTAATCGTACGAGAATTAAACCTGGCACAAAACCGACAGCAAGAAACGTTGTGGTCAGGGCCCAAGCAAGGAAGAGAGTAAAAGTGGAAATCTTTATGAGGTATTTGTTTTACACACTATATACAATTATTAACTTTTTCTGACATCGGAGGAAGTTTCCCCAACGGGGTACTTAGCTTGAGAAAAGAAGAAAAAAGTCTTTGGACCGACGACAAGCAAACCACGCTGTCCAGAATCCGCCAACCAACAACTTGCGAGCTGCTTTCCACCGCACGGCAAGAAAGACTGGAGAAGATGGTGTCAGCCGTCTGCTTTATACCTCTACGTTCTGACGTCAGGGTACTTGCTGGTACAGCCGACGCCGGACCCAGAGTTTGGAATTCTGGCCGACCTCGGGCTGCCTGCCGGCAGGAACACCCTACAGTTATGACTGCAACAGTGAAACACGAAGAACATCTCCAGATTTCTAACTTCCTGGATCCTGTCTGTGAGCCAGCTGGTTATCCACTGGGTGACATAAGGGTTAATATCTGAGCTGTTATGTCAAATGCCATGGCGAGGGTAGGCAATGCAAACCATTTTGCACTAATACATTGCTTTGGTGACCTTCTCAAAGAAGACCCTAGGTTGAGTAGGCATGACTTGCCCTCAACAAAACCAAATTGGGTTGGGTCCAGTTTCTGGAAGTTTTCTATGTCAATATCAATCATTTCCATGGCTTTGTATATGAGACTTCTGGGCCTGTAGTTTCCAGGACCCATACATGTCCTGCCATTCTGCAGAGGGGAGATGGCTGCCATTCTCTATTCAAGAGGCACTAAGCCACACACACACACACACACACACACACACACACACACACACAAAAGGTCACTGCAGGATGAAAGGGGCAACTGCTTCGGGCATAAAGTGTTGGAGGGAGCATGATGACCCTCCTGATGTCTAATGCAATAAAGAACTTTAAAAAGCCACTATTTCATTTGCAGTCAATCCTGATTCCAATAAATAAATGTGATGCAACTAAAACTTGAGTGCTGCGGCATTCCATGCAGGCACGGGATAAACTGTAGGAACTGTCTGCTGCATTTGTAGCAAGAAGTTGGCTACAGTTTATAAGAAAAAAAATTAAGATTTTTTTTTTTCAATAAAATGGAGGATCAGGGTTGGGGGCAGGGCACAAAACCAGACCTGAATTTCTGGTCAGGAAGAAGGGCGGGGCACGTTGTACATCTGACCATCCCTTTTTTTTTTTTTTCTGCTGTTCAGTAGAAGAGCTGGGGAGGGGTGTGCTGGGAATGGTGGGTGAGTACTGTCAGTAAAGCAGTAAGTTCTACTAACATCTGCTGTTACAGGTAAGTAGGACTGATGCAAATGTACTATGTTCAACAAACACACTGCCTTTACTGGCATATAGGTAGATTTCCAAAGTTTCCTGGGAGGTGGCAGGATAAGAGTGCAATAGCCTCTGGAGAACAATCGTAGCAAAGCCTGCTGTGGATTTAGAAAAGGCATCAAACTTGTAGTGCTTTGTAAAGGTATGGACAGAGGGAGAAGTTTCTGCCTCTAGAATACTTCTAAAGTTCACTCCTTTCCAATGCACCACAGAAAGGAAAAATGCCCTGGTGGAATGCAACTTCACCTTGCTGTAGTGGGTGTGTAACAAAAAATGATATCAGAGGACAACCAATGTGCAATGGTTTGCTTAGAGACAAGGTTGACCTTTCTTTGCTCCTATGTAGGAAATAAAATAAAAAGCCTTTCCAGCCATCCTAAAGGGTTTGCCAAAGCGGTACCTAAGTTGCTGCTGCACATCCAAGATATAAAGTATCCTCTCTCAAATTCTTAGGTTCTGGGAAGAACACAGAGTGGTTAATAGACTGACAGAGCAAATTCAGAGACCAATTTCAGCATGAAAGAGGGGTTAGTGTGTAACACAACCCATTCTCTTTGGAACATCAGGTAAGTTTGTCCCAGAATGACAGCCTGCAACTCAGAGACTCGCCTTGAAGATGTTAGGGCAATAAGCAACACAGTTTTCCACATTAAGAACTTCAGATCAGCCTAAGAGGCAGATCTGAAAGGTGGTAAGATCAATTTGTTTAGAACATAGTTGAGAGCCTATGAAGTAAGAATTTGCTTGTGAGAGTCTCTCGTATGCAACACTCCTGACATGTTTTACCAAAAAAGAAGAAAGGGGGGATCCACTGCCAGACAAGCAGAGATGGCTGCTAAATGCATCTTAAGGGACACATATGATAGGCCATCCTGAAGTAGCTCTCAAATATTTCATGACCAGAGGGATGTTAACCTCAAGGGCCATTCTGTTCCCATTTAGGCATCTCTTAGAAAACTTTATCCATTTGTAAACATAACATTTTCTAAGAACAGGTTTTCTGGCATCTTTTAGCATCTGTTGCAAACCCTAGTGAAACAATGCCCAAAAACAGAGTCAAGACTGAACCATCCACTCTATTAGGTGTAGTTGCTCCAAAATGGGGTGCACCTGTGAGCCCTGAGATGGTTTGAACAAATCCAGAGTGAGAGAAAGTTTGTGGTAATTATCCTTTGTCAATACCATTAGAATGGAGAACCAAGGTTGCCTGGATTAGGAGGGGATTACCACAATGATTTCTGACAATTCTTTCTAAACCTTCAGAAGTACCTTGTGTATCTCTGGAAAGGGTGGAAATGGACACAGGAACATTCCTATCCAAGGGAATGAGACTATTGGCCCTCTAAGCATGGCTGTAAGGATGACTGGAACAGAATTTCTCCAACTATCTGTTTTGAAAGGAAGTGAACAGATGTATTTGAGGCATTCCCCATATCAGGGCTAGATCCTGGAACACCACTGCCTTGAGCTACCACTCAAGTGGGTTTGCAAAGGATCTTCTTAGTCGATCTGCCATAACATTTTGCTCTGACAGGTTGTATGATGCTTGAAGAGAAAGCGAATGCTGTAAAGTCAGCTCCCGGACTATCACTGCCAACCAGCACAGAGGATATGGCCTTGTACTGCATTATTTGTTAAGGTACCACATCACTGTGGTGTTGTCCATAACCACCAGAAGAGGAACCAGTGTCCATATGTGGTGAAGGACTTTAAAGGCATGGATCAATGATACTGATGTTCTTCTGTACATCCTTGGGCCCCCAAGTGGCCTGCACTTGCACTCTCTTGAGACAGCTCCCCAAGGGAAGTTCAATGAATCTGTCTGGGCAGACAGAGCAAGAACAGGATGGAAAACAGAAGGGAAAAAGGGAAGTCCTGAACTGTATTTTCTGCCACTGTAGCTCTTATCTGATGAAGGGCAGCACCGGAAACGGAGATTCCAGGGAATGTAGGTGCAGATTCCAATTCCAGACATACTACTGAATTTTCTTCATGTGGACTCTGGCCAGTGGTATCATGGGAATCATGGATGCCACAAGTCCTAGCATTTTTAAGAAATTCTCTTGACAAAGTAAAGTTCCTCCTGGAAAATTGCTGAAACGCCATCTAGTACGACAGGACCTTGTCTTCAGGAAGAAAATTCATTCTTCTGTCGGAGTCAAATAAGCACCCCAGGAAAGAAGAGTCTTTGTAAAGGTGTCAGGCATGACTTCCAAAGATTCAATTTGCACCCTAGGTGGAAGAAAACACCTGGATACAGATTCTACACAGATCAGCAAATCATCAAGTAAGGAATAATGTGAATGTCAATACTCCTGCAGTGAGTCACTGCTGGAGCAAGACATTCTGTAAACACTTCAAGAACAGATGATAGCCGAAAGGGTAATACAGAAAACTGACAGTGTGAACCAGACACATCAAATCTCAGGTATCTCCTAAAATGATGAGCAATGGGGACATGGTGATATGCATTCTTCAAGTCCAGGGTCACAATGAAGCAGCAGTCTGTCAAAAGAGTAAGCAGTGTCTGCAGAGTGAGCATCTTGGACTTGGAGACCTTGACGAAGATATTGAGCAAGCATTGGTACAGCTCTTTTTTTGGAAACCAGGAAAATTCTAGAATTGCAACCTTTCATTCTTTCAGGAGGAGGGATTGGTTCTATGAACCCCTGAGTACAGCATCTGCTGCAGTATAAGAAGAAATAACAAGGTCTGGTCTGGCAGGTGAGGAAGCATCCTCTTGAACTGAGGTGGATATTCCTTCCACTGACACCTATAACCTCTGCAAACAGTGCTGAACATTTCGCAGAAGTTAATAATGGCAAAGCCACCTTGTTAAGGTCTAACTTTCGAGACAGGGCACCCAGAGAGGAACTTGAGAAAGAAGGGTGATGCACTTCGGCATAATCATAGTCCTAAGTTGGAAGAGGGGGTTATCTTTTTTGGGAAAGGAACCTCTCACTGGGTTTGGCAGACTTCTCATCCTGCTGTTTCCTTATAGTGAAAAGGGTTTTGTTCAACTGGGACTTCTGCTTTGTTGGGCTCAACTAAAATTATCCTGGCAAATGGAGGGCAACTTGGGAATATGAAACATTTTAGATACTACTTGCATCAGTCTACCTCTGTCATTCCAGTGCTTAAGAATCTGATTCATTGCTGTACCAAATACATAATCAGAATCAAGTGGAGCATTCATTATCTCATTTATTAACTAATTAGAACAGTTTTGACTATGAAACCAGGCATACCTCCTTATCACCACAGACTACTGCATTTCTAGAAATCATGTCAGCCCCTTGGAAGGCACCATCTAAACCACGTTTAGACATTTGAGAAACAATGGATACAAAATCTTTGAGACAGAATGATTCAGTGAATTCACATAAACAATACATACATCTCAGCACAAACTTCCACATAAAACACTGGAACACCTTAAAGACTACAATACTACACAGCCCCAGCTTCTTTCCCAGAGATTCTAGGCACGTGCCTAACTTATCTGAAGGGACTGGGTTTGATGAAGGCACAGACTTTTTGTTGGATGATGCCGCTGGGGACAGAGCCACAATTTTCACAGACAAGGGGGCTTGGAGACCAGGCATGGTCGAGCACACCCTGAACTTGTTAAACATTCTTAGGCAAAGACTAATTCAACAGGGATGAATTGTAAGCTTTCTTAAAAACATCCTCCAACACTTGTAGTAATGGAGGAAATGTCATGGCAGAGGCCTCGTTATTCAAAAGATCATATACCCTTCTGACCTCTGCAGCAGCCAAAGGTAGCTCACAACTGAAAAGCATCCCTAAATCTACCCAGCATTTGAGAAAAAGAAGACATCTGTTTGGCTTTCTGCACCTGTTCGAACTCAGAGGAGTTGAGTGATCAAACTAACACTACTGAAAGCACAGATGTGTAAGTAAAAGTTACCATAACAGTAGATGTTTAAATGGCCACTGCCGAAGTAGCCTTAGCTATATGAGTTATGTCCTGTCAAGGATATAACAGCCATCCAAGCTTCCAAAGCTTCAAGGCACCCTCCACACACCAAAACTGTCAGGCAGCTTGAGCTGAGCTGACTAAAAGACAAATTTGGGTGAGAAGCCACTCGGAGGTTTCCTCCCAGCAGAAACAGGAAGGCTTATCCCAGAAAGGTTAATGCAAGGAACAAAAACAAATGTCCACACCTCAACATAAAAAATATACCAAAAAACAAGCAGGAAAGGCGGTGGGAGCTGCAGTTATCATTTGAATATCTATTGTTACAGTAGGTTTTACTTATACAGCTGTACTATGTTCATCATATTGATCACTGCTGCAGTAGCCTTAGCTATCTGGCTAGACTACCTTAGGTGGCTACATTTGGGAGGTGGACAAAAAAAAAAAAAAGTCCAGGAGCTACTAGCAAAGCTTGAAGTGGACCTACAGAAGGAATCAAGCTTACACTGCTTTGTAAAAGTATGTAGAGGACCAAGTAATAACTTCTAGATTACTTCCAGAATCCAACCCTTTCCAAAAAGCCACAGATAAAGCAAACGTCCTGGAAGAGTGAGCTTTGACCCTGCCCAGAACAGTTCTGTCATGGTGAGTATAACAAAAGGTAATAGTCTCAGACAACCATTTGGAAATAGTCCGTTTTAACAGGGATAGCTCCTTCTTCTTACATTCACAAATAATGAACAAGTGATCCCGAAGACCTGAAAGATTTAGTTCTGCCAAGATAGTACCTAGTCATCTAATGACATTTGAGGTATGGAGTATCCTCTTTACATAATCTTCAGGTTCAGAAAAGAAAATAGGGAGATGGATATTTTGGCTTAAAGTAAAAATGAGTAAGACTTTAGGCATAAAAGAAGAATTAGTTCTCAAAGAAACCCTGGGCCTATGGAAAATGAGAATAGGGTTGACTCGCCATAAGAGTTTGCAACTCAGACACAGTACAGTCAATTATCCGAAACATCAATTACCCAAATACAGCCTTCCAAAGTTTTCGGGTAGGAAAAAGCATAAAGTCTGAATACGTAAATGTTGTATGTATTCACTTGCGTGTGTTTAAGCTTGTAGCTTGCACATGTGTGAAAAATATTCTTAACTGTCTACTGAAATCACAAAATGGTTGAAAAGTGGATTCCCTGTGTGCAGAAAAAAACAAAAAAATTTAGACATTTTTTATGCAGTTCAGTGCATGTTTGACTATCCAAGGTACCCTAGGTCCCAACTAGTTTGGACAACTGACTCTCTACTGTACTCTTCTTGCAGATGTCAGAACAATCAGTAAAACTGTTTTCCATGCCAGATTAGCTTGCTCAAATGGAGCTAATGTTAGATTCTCTAACATAAAATTAAGACACCAAGTAAGGGGCACTTGTTTTCTTGGAGGCCTCTAATGCAAAACCTTTGTCAAGAAGAGGTTAACATGAGATGGTATTGAAACAGGGAGGATCCATGGCCAGAATGATACCACAGTACAAGGACAAAATGATTAACTTCAACAACTGGCTAAGCTTCTGGTGTCACTCTAAGGGGATCCAGTATCTGTCTGCCTGGGATGACATGATCGACAAACCACGATGCTTTGCCAGAGATGGCCTGCACCTGTTGCCCTTGGGATTCCAGATACTGGCTAAGGCTCTTGCCACCCCTATCATGCCTTTTTTAGGCAAGATTCAAATGACAAATTCCCCACCGTAGCGGGTACAAGCAAGCAAGATCTGAGGGCAATGCTACTTAATGCTAGAAGTCTAAACCTCAAAATGCACTCACTCGAGGCACTCATTAAAATGGAGAACATCGACATCTGTGCAGTGACAGAGACCTGGTTCAAGGCTCCAGAGAGCACCCCTGCATTACCAGGCTATAATTCATACGACACCTTTCGGCCACCTAACCTGGACCGAAGCACTAAAGGTGGAGGCGTGTCCATATTCATTAAGGATATCCACACCTCCAGGCTAGTTGCTCAGCATAATGCATCTGAGATTATCCAAGTGCAACTAACTCTGGGCAAGACCGCAATGCAAATTGTAGCTTGCTACAGATCCCCCACCATGCCCCAGGATTCCCCCTCCTCATTTCTTGATACACTGGAAAATATGAGGGTACAACCTAACACGCTAATAATGGGCGATTTCAACTACCCCACCATTAACTGGGAAAACTACTCATGTACCAACTCTTGTGCTCAACGTTTTCTGGAATTCATAAATTCCAATGCCTTGGATCAACTTATCCACACCCCCACCAGGGGCAGCAATATCCTAGACCTGGTCATTACCAACATGGGCAACCGGTGTTCCACACCACAGGTCAATTCCTCATTGGTCAGATCCGACCACAAGCAAATCATCCTAGACATCCACATCCCACCCCCATTAGGGAAACCACCATAAAAAATTTCTGCAAAGCCAACTTCACGCTTCTTAAGACAGAACTGGCAAACTTTACGACACCCATGCTAACGGACAATAGAGATACAACTGCCGAATACTATACAATTGCACTTTATAAGCACTTACACGAGTGCATGGATTGTGCAATCCCTAACAGAACCAAGATGCTATCCTCCAAAAAAGGGAAGCCAATCTGGTGGTCCCCTGCTATAAACAAACTCTACAACAGAAGAAAGAAACTGTTGCAAAAAAGAGTAAACTCCCATGATCAGAGGAACTCCATGGTCAGCCTCAGTAAGAAACTGAGATCCCTCATAAGATCCTCCAAAGTAAGTTACGAAAACAAAACCGCCACTGATTCTAAAGACAACCACAAAGCATTCTATAGCTATGTCAAGAATCTCAATGGCAACACTAAGATCTGCTCTGAGTTACAGCACAATGGCACTAAATATACAGAACCAACTGATATTGCCAACATCCTGGCAGATAGGTTCAGTGATAACTTTACCCCTCTCTCATCCCCTACAGAGCCCATCTCTATACCGGAAGAATGCAAAGTACCTGTAATCATGGCTGCACAGGTAAAAAAAACACACTCTCCAAAGCCAAGAACACAGCATCCAAAAACCTGACAACATCCCAGGCTGCGTTCTACATGAACTACAGAAAGAACTGGCACCCCACCTAAGTACCATGTTCAATCATTGCCTCACCTCAGGCTTTGTGCCCACTGAATGGAGCACAGCAATGGTTATCCCACTCCACAAAGGGGGAGCCACCATGGACCCCGGGAACTACCGCCCCATTAGCCTGACGAGCCTGGTCTGCAAGGCTATGGAGCGTATCATCATGGAACTTATAAACAATGACATTGGTAATCTTCAAACTCTGGACCCTACCCAGTTCGGGTTTGTAAAAGGCAGATCATGTCTCCTAAACCTGACAGACTTCTTTGAAGCGGTCACCAAAGCTGTATATGAAGGTAAGGTGGTACACACAGCCTATCTAGATCACGCCACGGCTTTCGACACCATCCCCCACTCTGGAATTATAGACAAACTCACTAAACTAGGTATAAATCCCCAAGTCACAAGATGGGTTACCAACTGGCTCACTGACAGAACCCACACTGTGAAAGTAGCAGACTCTAAATCCAACTTCAGACCAGTGATAAGTGGAATACCACAGGGTTCAGTCCTAGGTCCTCTCCTGTTTGGTATCTACTTCTCTGAAGTACAGGCTAACACAGAAGGTCTTTGGCTAACAAAGTTCGCAGATGACTGCAAACTAGGAGCCATAATCAAAACTCCTAATGATGTGGGCATCCTACAAAAGGGCATCACTGAGACAGATGCCTGGTGTCAAAGCCATGGCCTCAAGCTCAATGCTAAAAAGTGCATTGTCATCCCTTTTGGTAAAAACTCTGTACCCATGAACTAACACAGAGGCAGTAGTCTACTTAACACCGAAAGGGTGATAAGACACCTTGAGATACAGGTGGACAGTAGTCTCTCCTTTGATAATCACATCGCCACAGTAGTCAGGAAATCCTTCTACGTGGCACACCTCATCACAAAAGGTTCCTCATCCAGAGGTCATTGTTCCCCTCTACTCATCACTCATTAGACCCATTATAAAGTACATCTCCAGAAATATACCTCATAAAGAGCCTCAAACAGATGCCCTACACAGACGGTCTCAAAAAACTCCAGCTTTACTCTGTCACATATCGCCTACTCAGAGGCGATCTCTGCCTAACATACAAAGCTATGTCAAACCTAGAGCTGTTGGACATGCTCCACGTAAAGAAATTCCAATCCCTCCGAGCTACACGCTCTAGGGACCTAAACCTTGTCACCACAATATACAGAACATGCTGGTGGGATAGATTCCCGCCCCAGAGACTTCCCATATTCTGGAACAAACTACCTATCAATATCAAACAAAGCTCCTCATTAGCACTCTTCAAGAAAAATCTTGATGATTGGATGGGAGATAGGAAATTCACCCCAGGGATGACTTCTGTGGTTCTGCTCGACAGGGGTACAGGAAAATAATTTTCTTGGGTGGCAAAAGCCAGGGTACCGTTTGGCTAGACTTATATGGGCCCTAGGGCCAATAGCCTAGTACCTACCTATGAACATGCTGAAATGACTGATAAATGAAGCTTGACAGAGAAATGAGAAAGGCCAGAGTACAGTAACTAAAAATATAAATAAAAATATTGCAGAACAAGAGAACACCAAGCCCTGAATGGGTGCTGGTTAGGTTGTTCACACCAACGCAAAAGCCTTTTCCATTTAATAATATACGATTTTCTAGTAGCATGCTTTCTTACCTCAATTAATACCTGCTGCATTCAAGCAGTCAACTGAAGTTCATTGATGTTGGGGTGTAACAAACACTCCTGTTCTTGCGTGAGTAGATCCAGTCTGTGATGAAACCTTTGGTGATTGCCCCTAGCCATTTCCATAAGAAGGGAGTCACCACAATGATCTTGGGAGATTTCCTACGAATCTTCACAAGTACCCTAGATATTTGTGTAAAGGGTGGAAAAGCATAAAGGAAGATTTCTGTCCAAAGAAAAGAAAATGCATCTGTTTTCCAGGCCTTTTTGCATGGAGTCCTGGAATAAAATCTTGACAGTTATTTTTTCAGAGAGGAGGCAAAGAGTTCTATTTCAGGAACTCCCCATAGATGGATAATAATTGGAAGACCTCCTATTCTAGTTTCCATTTGAAAGGGTCTGCCACTGGTCCTGCTCAGCTTGTTTGCCACACAAGCTTGCTCTAACAGAATGTAGGATGCCTTTAAAAGTGAGATTGTGCTGTGAAGCTATACTTGCAATCTAAAATGACTAGTCTCCAAAGGGTTACAGCCTGGCTTCCCCCCTACTTGTTGATGTACCACATGATGGTGGTACGGTCTATAACCACTTGAAGAGGTCCCAGGGACCAAAGATGGTTCACAGAGTGGAGTACCTTGATCAGGCAAAACATCTCATTGATATTTATGTGCTTGTGTCCGTTCTTGGTGTTCTACACCCCCTGCACTTTTATCCCTCCTGAAACTGGTCTCAAACAAAATCTGAAGCATCTTTGGTAACTGACTGCTTCACAGCAGGAAAGAAGGGGAGGGGAGACCTGGATTTAAGGATATCTGTTGTCTCTCCCAGAACTGGGATTTGAAAAGACAAAGGGTGTTGATGCCAGAACAAAGATTTCAGACACCACTGTATCTTTCTCATGTGGAGCCATGCCAGAAGTATCATGAGAATCATAGATGCCAGGAGACTCCGAATTCTAAGGTACTCCTTGACAGTGACTGAAGTCTAAGAGAAAAAAACTTTAGAAATAGGGCTAGCTAAAGATCTATTTCCCCTGTGGAAGATAAGCTCTGAACTGAGGGGGTCCAGTTGATATCCCAGGAACACAATCCTGTGTGAAGGAGTCAAGAAAGATCCTTGAATGTTGTCTTGGAATCACATCGTGCAAGAGGCCTCTCACCCAAGAGGGAAATTCCTGACTCTGGAAAAAACTGCAACGATAAGCAAGCTGTCTAAATATGGAAAAATGTGGATACCCTGTAGCCTGCAATGAGCTATAACTGGAGCTACACACCTTGTAAACACTCTTGGTGCAGTGGATAGTCCAAAGACTAAGGCCTAGAACTAATAGGTATAAAAGGAGGACGAACAAAACTTTAAGAAAAATCTGAAATCTACAAGATTAGGGATGTAATGACAAGCTTCTTTTAAGTCTAGTGTTGCCAGGAAACTTGAAAGAGGGACAACGGGTAACAGGTTGCGAAGTGACATCATTATGAATTTGGGCACTATCACAAACAGGTTTAGGAAAGAACTGGTCAGCAAGAAATTTCTTTCTTTGGCACTAGGAATATCCTTAAAAAAAAAAAAACTTTCCCCACCTGGGAAGAATAAATTGGTTCTATCACTCCTTGCGACAGCATGCGATGAAGAACAGGTGGAAACAAAAGTCTGATCTGGAAGATGAGGAATGATCCCCTGGAAAAGAGAAATTTCCCTCTACTGCCATTTATAATCTTGATGAATACCTTTTATAACCCATTTAACCTGAAACTAACTGCTGAGAAAGAGAAAACTGGAGATTCAGACTTTTGGAAGACAAAAAGAAGTAGAGGTGGGAGGATTCCACAAGGTCTCTTTAACAGTCATTCAGACTTGTCAGACTGTCCTTGGTTCTGGGAGGTTTAAGACTTACTTTTTTGGAACTCCCTTGCCATTTCTTGTTAAGCATCTGCTTACCTGTATAACCGTTTGTTCTAGTTTTTGCCAAGTCTGGATAAGGGGACAGAAAATGCCTTGGAAAATTTTGAAAAGGAGAGCTGAAAATTGCCTATATATGCTTGCCCCTTTCATCATATTTTTTGATCTCTACTCAAGGTAGAATTTAAAATCTTATTTTTATCATCATCTGGGAGGCTCTCAGAATGCAGCCAATCAAAACGTCTCTAAATAGTACCAATGGCTATAGCACTGGAAGAAATACCGAGAGAGTAATTCACACGCTGTAAATAATGAGTAATGACCGCTGCAACAGAAGAAACTAAGTTATTTAATATAGATTTCTCCCGACAATAAGAAGCTGTACATACTTTCACAGTTTAGGAGTCTGACAATTCAAAATTCTGTAAATCAAAGTTCCAGACATATACACTTTCCCCCATACATATCAATAATTTTCCCATCTTTATCAAACAGAGTAGGATTGGACTTAATTATTAAGCAGCAGTGGGATCAACTGAAGCTATAGTGCTAGGTCAGGTTTGGGAATAGTGTACAACAAATTAAAAGACTGAGGAACTTTGTCCAGCCTATCTGCCTTTTTAGGAGCAGATAGCTGACTTATCAGGAGAATTACAGGCAGTAACACACACATCCTCTAAAGAAGACCAGGAGAAATGGGTGTCGGTCCTGGAAAAAATCCTTCTGTAACAATAATCAGCATTTTCCACTAGACTGAGAAACTGCATTGTTCTCCCACTGAAAACACTGGCATATTCAGGCAACAGTCTCAGAGAAAGAGAAACACTCACAGGGATAATCAGAAACGGAGTTCTCTTTTGAGTTTGAATCAGAATTCTAAGGAAATACCCTATGCCTGTCCCTGCATCTTCCTGTTCAGATTCAGACTTGAATTTCTTCAGGAAAAGAGGAATCCATCTTTCTTTTACAAGAAACTACTTTACAAGAAGGATCACCAGTCAGAGTTAAGCCCTGAACCAAACCCAGTAAACTACTCCTACCCAAAGGAAATTGAGGAGGAGATACATGCTTGGGTTTCTGTTTCTTTTTGACATGAAAAAATGGGGTCAACTATGTTACTAATGGCAAAAGCAGCTTTCCCAGGAATGGGGACAGCATTCTATTACAATAGGGAAACATTCTCTGTTCCCTCTCCCAGGACAGACGAGTGACTCTCCCTTGTCCACTGAGGGGACCTCAACAGCCAGAGGGTGTGGCTAACCCCCAGTCCATAGTGAAGGTGCTACACCATTGGGATCCAAGGTAAAAGATGTGTAGTCACAGCACAGTCACCCATGTGCACCTAAGACAAATTGGTAGTCTGCTGTGGTGGCAAAGGCTGTTTGTCTAACATTTTATTTTTGTGGCTGGAAGAACCACCGACTGTGGGACCTGTAGTCTGTTCCAAGGTCAAGTGCCTCCTTCTCAGGGAAGACAAGCAGCAATTGCCAGTTAACACTACCAGTCCACAAAAAAAGTTATGTACTCACCATAACGTTCCATCCGTGTTGCCCATTTTCATTCTTCCTCAACTATTGGGTTCGGATCCAAATCGTCGGATCCGGCTCAACCATTGCTAAAGCTCACAGCAACCAAATCTCTCAAGCTTCTCCCTTACCCACAATGCACCTCCCCCAAATACCTCATATCTTGTTTGCTACTCAGTAGAAAGAAATGGATGGAAGAGGTTACAAGAGAAGCCATACCTAGAAGTCACATAAAAAACAAGTATACAGGGATCCTATAAACTCTCGTTCCTCCAGAAGTCTTAGGATGGGGATTAGTGGAGGAGAGTTGAGGTAGAATGGAAATGGACAACACAAATGGAACATTATGGCGAGTACATAACTTCTTTACCCAATGTCAATTTTCATTCTATCCTCAACTATTGGGACATAGTCCCAAACTACCTGCTCTCCCGGTAGACTCAAGAAAAGATATTCCCGAGCACCATAGAACCAAATGATGCCCTGCCTCTGGAAACCAGATCCAACTTGTAATGAGTGACAAAAGTATGGGGTGTAGCCCAATTTGCTGCTGCACATACATCATCCACTGACATTCTTGAATGAAAAACTGTGGAAGTCGCCATGGATCTAGTGGAGTGTGCTTTCAAGGAATGTGGAAGAGTAATGCCAAGTTTAGTATAAACAAAGGAAATACAATTTTTCAACCACTTTGATAATCTAAGAAACTGGTTTTCCCAAAGTTGGTTCAGAAAATGAAATGAACAATTGGTCAGCTTTTCTAAATTTCTCAGTCCTATGCAAATAAAAGTGTAACTGCCTGTGAACATCCAGTAAATGCAAAATATATTCTCCTTTGTTGGTAAACTTAGGAAAGAACACTGGTAAGTTAGTGGCTTGATTAATATTGGATTCTGATACCACCTTTGGCAGAAAGGAAGGATTAGTATTGTAAGGTCACTCCATCTTTGTGGAAAATTAAGTATGGGGGATTAGAGGATAATGCTTGGATCTTGGAAACTCTTCTTGCAGAAGTAATGGCAACCAAGTAAACTGTCGTCCATGTAAGATATTTAACTCATTCACTCCAATGGAGATCAGGAAGTCTGCACTGTAACTTTTAGTGGGCGGAGGCGAAGCCTTTTGACAGAATCAAATTATGTACTTATTTCAAAGAAATTTTAATATCTCTGGAACCATAGGTATTGTGAAAGAAGTGTAAATGGCAAACTCTTCAGCACAAGCTATTTTTATATTGTTAGTATTCTTCAGGTTCTAGGTGTTAAAAAACACATTTTATAAGTCACAGTAACTATTACATTTGTAATACTTTGTAAACAACTTACAATACCTAAGCAACCACTCAAGTTACACACAATGTCAGCAGCATTTTGTTCATCTAGCTGAGAACTTTCATACAAGGCTAAGGAGTTATTACTTGATTGTTATGATATTTTGAAAAATGTGAAAATTATATCTATTTAAATTAATATCATAACAACAGTTACTATCTATTTACTTCTACTAGACAGAGATCAAATATTAATGCAGTTGAGTCTGCCTAGAGGCATCAGTAGGAGTTAACTGCAGATGTACCTGGAGGAGTCACTCGGATGTAACGAGTTAAGGTCACATTTAGCTGCTGGTTCAAAAAGGGGACTGTGTGAGAGACTGCAGCATCAGATTTAAATCACATGGAGGAGCAGAATCTTTAAGAGGAGGCCTTAAGAGAAGAGTACCTTTTAAGAAGGCCTTGCTCAACTTGTGAGAAGCTATAGAGGAGCCATTAAATCCAATATGGTAATTGGAAATTGCTAACAGCTGCACTTTAACTGTTGAAGATCTAGCACTGTTTAGAAATAAGTACACTAGAAAGTCCAAAATGCAAATGACAGAGGCTGAAAAAGGGTCAAAGTTGTGTCGTTTTGCCTAAATAACAAATCTTTGTCATGTACTGGAATATATTTTTCTCGTCAAGGGTTTACAGGAAGATAAAAATTATATGGCGAACTGGTGAAAAGATCATAGATTATCTGGGTATTAAAGGAATTGGAGAAGCCAAGCAGTCAGCTTAAGGTTTGGTACATCTAGATGCGCCACACCTGTCTTGATGAGACAGCAGGTCCGGATTCGGATCTTGGTTCCATGATGGTTGAACCAGGTGAGGCCAGAGGAAGGGAAAACAAATTTGTCTAGGCCCATAGGAGGCAATGAGGATTACTGTGCTCTTCAACCTGGCAGCTTTCTGCAAACATTTTGGAATCAATAAAATTGGTGGATAAGCATAGAGAAGACCGGGGGCAATCATGGAGGAGAGCATCCCTCACTGACTTGCCCTGCGGAGGAATTAGGGCAATGTAATGGCTGCATTTGTTGTTTAGGAGAGAAGCAAAGAGGTCACAGCAAGGCTGGTCTCACTGACAGAAAATCTTGTCCACCACAGTTTCATTGAGGGACCATTCGTGAGGAAGAAGAAAGCTCTGGGTCAGTCTGTCGGCTATCACACCGAATTTCCCCAGAATGTGCGTTGCTAATGGAAAGCGGTTGGAAGAGATGGCCCACTGTCAGACCCTGAGAGCTTCTTGACACAATGGGTAGGATTTGGTTCCCCCTTGTTTGTTGATGTACCATACAACAGACATGTTGTCTGTCTGAACTGCAATCACCCCAGAGGGGAGAGCATTTTGAAATTCCTGCAACGCTAAGAGCACAGTTCTCATCTCCAGGACATTTAATGTGCAAATTGTCCTTCTTGGGGGACCAAGTGCCTTGGACGGTCTTTCCCAGATAATGCCCCCCCCCCATGCCTATTTAGAAAGCATCTGTGGTCACTATGGCCTTCGGCTGCTGGGGAATAAAGGGATGGCCTTGAAGTATTTGGTTGGATTGAATCCTCCCACTCAGATCTCTTCTGCATATCTGAGTAATTCTTGCCTGGTAGGACAATGACTGATAAAGGACTGACCATTGAGCAGCTAGCAGCCACTGTACGATCGTCATGTAAAAACTGGCTAGTGGAACTAAAGTTATTGCCGCAGCCATCAAGCCTAGAGTCCGAAGAACTAGACAGCTTGAAACTGAGGTACTCAATCTTCCTGACTTGTGACCTTGTTGTTTGAACTCTATGAGGTGGAAGAGAAGCAATGGCAGATTTTGTATTGAGAAGTGCTCCTATAAACGCCAATGGCCGAGTCACCTGCAGTTGTGATTTGTTGTAGTTTATGGTCATCCCTGGAACAGTGCAAATCTGGAGAACCTGATGTCTTGCGTACATGAGCTGATGCCTGGTCGGAGTGGAAATAAGCCAGTCATCCAGGAAGGGAAACACTGGAATCCCTGCAGTCTGAGGTGTGCTGCTACTACTGCCATGCATTTGGTGAACACCCTGGAGGCTATGGTGAGTCCAAAGGGCAGTACTCTGAATTGGTAATGACTGGTTCCCAGCGTAGGTACTTTCTGGATTGCATGTTCATTTCTATATGATAACAGGCATCCTAAAGATCTATAGAGCACATCCAGTCATCTTTGCCCAAAAAGGGGAAAGTGGACTGAACCATGACCATCCAGAACTTGGTTGTTTGGTGAGATCTAAAATTGGTCTCCAGTGCAGTTTTCTTTGGCACTAAAAAGAACTGACTAAGTTCCAGATCCTATTTGGTCTAGTGGGACCTCTTATAGGTTCACAGGTTGGTACTAGGCTATCAGCCCTAGGGCTTACAGAAGCCTAGCCATAACAATTCCCTGGATATTTCTTTCCACAATATTTACTTCCCTGAACCACTGTCCAGCAGGGTGACTGACGTGATCCCCAGGATGAATTTCCTATCTCCCATCCAATCATCAAAGTTCCTTTTGAAGAGGGCCAAGGAGGCGCTCTGCTTGACATGTATGGGATGACGTTTTCTAGCAGCCTTTAAATTATTACTGTTTGAACCCTCTGACTGGGTGGAATGTCGGGGATTTTTCTTGGAATTGGAGGTGGACGGGAAGGGGGTCTTTTTTTTTTTTTTTGCTTTGTTTTTAAATTTATTGATTTAAAATTTGTTAACTGGGAAAGTCAGACTTGGTACGAAGCCAATTTTCAGGGGAGGTCCGGAGAGAAACGCTCCAGATGCATGTGTTTGTAACTTGGGAGGAAACTGGAGCACCTGGAGGAAACCCACACAAACACAGGGAAGACATGCAGACTCCACACAGAAGGCACTCCAGCTGAGAATCGAACCGGATAACCTCTTGCTGTAAGGTGACAATGCTATCACTGCACCACATGCAGCCTGTAAATAATCCTTTGCACCCAAGTATCTTTTGTCAAGTTTAGCCAGGTTCTCTGGTGCAGGGATACACACCCGCCGAATGTCGCCAAAGGTGGAGAGTCGAGCATCCATTCAGGAATGCTGATAGGATTTGTCAAATAAAGATTCTCTCAAACCCTGGTTTTGCAGGCCAATTCTGCGAAGTGAGTATTGTCGCCCATTAGGGTTACCTCCTCTGTCCCTGGGGCACCTCCTCCACTTGCGTCTTGGCAAGGACCTTGAGACTTTTTGAACCACATCTTCTGCCTACTGAGTTGATTCCTGGAATAGGATCTTTGGGAGCTGAAAAATGTCCACAGCAGACAACGCCTTTCCATCCTTCTCATACCGGGACAGTGTTTCCTTTACTGTATGGCCAAATAATGCAGTTCCATCAAAAGAAGCACTGATGAAAGTGGACTTAAATGGCTCCACAAACAAAGTAGAACATAAATCCAGGCAGGTCTCCTAATGGAAATGCCTGAACCCGCTGCTCTTGAGATTCCTTCCACTATGTTGGAAACTAACCTAATAGAAGAGCTGGATATAGACTGTAGGATTGTCAATTGAGAAGTTACAGAATCTTGAACCTAGTCAGAAATGGCTCCTGAGAGAGAATTTGACAATTCCTTACTCAAATCTCTCTTAAAGTTTAATCAAGTGTGCCAAAATAGTTCAGTGACCTTACAGCAAAGGTTGCTGAAGCAAAGGCATGCTTCCCTGATCGGACTCCCTGTTGGGTGATGGACAGTGAAATTCTCAGAGTTCCTTCTTTGTGGCCACAGTTATGACCATGGCATCAACTGGAACCCCTTTCCCCCAGAACTGTCTGTCCACAGATGGCACCATTATTTTTTCTGGTCCCCGAGGTATGGGTTCTATGGAGTCAGGTTCCTTCCACACCCGCTGAGAGATCTATCAATGAGGTCATCAGCAGGCAGAGTCACCCAGGAGGTAGAGGGACCAGTACCAAAGGCCACCAGGAGATCAGATTCCTTGCACGTAGGACTGGACAGGTTCGAGCCACCTCTCTGGTTTAAGAATTTCTAGGATGTCTCCAAATGAGACATCTTCAGGAGATGACCATGGGAACCCTTGCCTTCATCGAAATCTGTGTCTTCAGTGACGGACTTCTGTGGGGAGCTTAAGTGCTCCCTCTTCCATGACCTCTTCTAGGCACTTAATCAGTGGGATGCTCTGGGGAGGTATCAGAAGAGGAAGTCAAAATTACCAGAGATGGAACCTGAGTCTTTGGTACTGGATGCCCATATGGAGAAAGGTGGTGCGGCTTTTGAAGCTGTGACATCATAGAATGTCTAGGATCCGAGAGGAAAGGCTCCATTAGATCTGCTGAGGCAGAGAAAGCTCTTTGCAGCCTCGAAGACAGAGCTCGAAGGAGCAGAAGGGCTCAGATCTGAGAAGACGAGCTTCTGAACTGTCGCCCCTCTCCACTCTGGCAGCAATACCCTGAGGTGGAAGCTGTAGCTGAACTGTCCAGTGCTGAGGCTCCAAGGAGCAGAGACTGCTCCGAAAACTCGGAAATCGAATGATGCACCCCAGATTCAACAGGCAGACTTCGACTCAAGAGCTCTCCAGATCCAAGTGGACTGGAGGTCTCAAAAGATCTCAGATCAGAGGATACAGAAATCCTCAGCTCTGAGAGTGATGGATCCAGATAGATAGGATCCTGGACTTTGAAGCAAGAGAAGGTGTCAGAGGAGAAATTTGTTGTGGAACTACAGACAACCTGACCCAGAGGGGTAGGCGCTAAAGGAAAAAATAATCTGTCCCTGCACCGAGAGGATCTACCTCACCACTCTCTCCACATCTTCCTCTTCTGTGAGGCTTCTGAAAAAAGAGTGGAGTATATGGATGGAAATGTTGGTCTTTGTTAAGAAGGGTGATGGGAGTCTATCAGGAGCAAGATCCAAGGACGGAGAGTATCTGGTGTGTGGAAGTAAAGGCATCTCAATGACTTCTGTTGGCGCTGGATTCGATATTGTAGAGTCCGATGGTTTTACTTTCTTCTGGTCCGACTTTGCCAGGGTCAGATGCGGTAGTGTTAAGATGGACTGTGTAAAATGTTTTGTAGAATCCAATGAAGCAGTACCCTCTTGCACTCTCACTTTTTTTTCAGATCCGTGTCAAGACTGTGTCCTTTTGACCTCTCTTTCTTGAAGAGTCCGAAGAAGATTTTGACAAAGAAGATCTTAGTTTAGGCGACTCAGATATGCCTTCTCCAAAGGATGAAGGAATGAAACCTTTCAAAATCAACTTGTTCTTAAGAACATGAGGACTGATGCTATGGCATACTGAGCAATCCTCTTGTACATGAAGACGGCCCAGACAAACACAAACAGTGTAAGCATCAGAAACTGGCAATTTTAGTACACTTTTTAACACTGTAGGTTTGGCAGCCATAATGAACACATTATATATATATATATATATATATATATATATATATATATATATATATATATATATATATATATTTACACACACACACAAGCACACACTACAGATAGAGAGAGGAAGAAAAACAAGTATGACAAAGACTTTTTTTAACCAGCAAGAAGAGAGGGTAAGGAAATAATGATGGTAAGGAAAGGGCTACAACAACCGAGTCGTAAGGGAGGACAGATATTAACAATAGTATCCAAGAAGTAAAAAGTATTAAAAAAAATATAAAAGGAGGAACTGAATTAAGAGAAAAATAAGTTATGTACTCACCATAACATTCCATATTGGTAGTCCATCTCACCCTTCATTTTTATGTATGGGTTCGGAGCAGATCCTCCGCTCCGACTCGGCCGATTTATAAGCTCGAAGACTTCTGTTTGGCTCATGGCTAAGCAGGTATCCCATAGTGCACCAGTACAAACCCCAGATCTTGTCTGCTGCTCTTTAGAAGAAATAACCATAACAGATAAACCAATACTAAAGGGTCTCCAACCAAAGATAACCAAATTATTATCATCTCCAGATTCTTCCAGGATGGGGGCAAGGGGGCGGGTTGGTAAAAATGAAGGGTGAGATGGACTACCAACATGGAACGTTATGGGGAGTACATAACTTCTTTATGTTGTGTAGTCCAATCTCACCTGCATTTTTACGTATGGGACAGTGTCCCTAGCGCCTTATTCTTGGGTGGCTCACTGGAAAATACTCCTGAGCACAGTGGAGCCAAAGGATGATCTACCCATGAAAGGTAAATCCAATTTGTAATGTGTAATAAAAATGTGAGAGGTAGCCCACGTAGCTGCTGCACAAATATTATCAAGTGGGACCCTGGCTTGAAAGGCTGCAGAGGTAGACAGAGACCTGGTAGAATGAGCCTTGATCTTGAGGGGTAAAGGTCTGCCCTCTGAACTGTAGATAAAGGCTATGCAACTGGAAATCCAATTAGATAGTGTCACTTTAGAAACTGGTAAACCCAATCTGGATTCAGAAAAGGAAATGAATAGTTGATCTGATTCCTAAACTCCTTGGTCCGATGCAAATAAAAACGTAGTTGTCTATAAACATCTAGCTGATGAAACCGGTATTCAGCTGCATTACAGTTGGAGAAGAAAACTGGGAGTTGTATAGATTGATTTAAGGTGGAGTGTGAACAAACTTTGGGGACAAATGAGGGGTTAGTACGCAGTGACACACTGTCTTTATGAAAGATCAAATAAGGTGGCTTAACAGACAAGGCTTGTAACTCCAATACCAGTCTAGCTGATGTGATGGCCACCAAAAACAAAGTCTTCCAAGACAAAAATTTCAATGAAGATGAGTGAGAAGGTTCAAATGGGGAAGATGTCAGTTTGGACAACACAAAATTTAAATCCCAAGAAGCCACAGGTTCTTGGAGCGGTGGCCTCAGCAGAGTAGCTCCTTTCAAAAAGGTCTTGCATAGCTTATGAGACATTAAATTGGTATCTGGAAACCCTAAATGGAAATGAGAAATAGCCAACTGAACTCTGATAGTAGCAGTGGCAGATCCTTGCTGAAAAAGCTTGGAGAGAAATTCCAAAATCACAGGGATAAAAGCCATGTAGGGGATCTACATTCATTTTCCGTGCCCAAATAGAAAATCTTTTCCATTTACTGCCATATAGTGTCCTAGTTGAAGGTTTATGGGGGGACATAAGAATATGTGGAAGCTACATCATGAAGCCTGACCAGGGATGGAACTGGAGCAGCCACGCTGTCAATTTGAGGGTGTGGATTGAGGACTGTAGAGAACCTGACATGTGAGTCAACAGATCTGTAGCTGGGTCCAGAATCCAAGGATCGTCCAGAAGAGGCTCGAGGAAGGTGAACCAAACCTGACGAGGCCAGTAAGGAGCAATGAGGATTAACTTGCATCCCAGCCGTCTGGCTTTCTGAATCACTTTGGAAATGAGAGGAAATGGAGGAAAAGCATACAGAAGACTCAGGGGCCAATCATGGAGCTAGAGCATCTCTGGGTGGACTCCCCCAGAGGGGGAACGAGGGAAAATTAGCTGCTGCATTTGGCATTGACTGGACTGGCAAAAAGGTCGCAGCAAGGCTGTCCCCATTTGCGTAAAATCTGTTCCGCTGTTTCCTGTTTCAGAGACCACTCATGAGGCAGTAGGATCACCCGGCTGAGCTTGTCGGCTATCATGCTGGTCGTCCCTGGAATGTGCATTGCAACCAGAAAGCGCTGGGAAGAAATCGCACATTCCTAAACTCGTATGGCCTCTCGACAGAGTGGGTAAGATCTGATACCGCCCTGTTTGTTGATGTACCAAACTACCGACATGTTGTCTGATTGTATCGCAATAGTCCCTAGAGGAAGAAGGTCTTGAAGTGCTTGCAACACCAGGAGTACCGCCCTCATCTCCAGAAAACTGATATGCAGGTGAGTCTCGTGTTCTTGTCATGTGCCTTGGACAGTCCTGCAGAGATAATGCCCCCCCCACCCGATCTGGGAGACATCCTTGGTCACAGTGGCAATGGGTTGGGCAGGAACAAATGGGGCGCCCATCAACTGGTTGGGTGCTATCCACCAAAGGAGGTCCTCCTTGCATGATTCCATCAGCAGAATAGGGTGATTCAGCGGAAGATATTGGAAGGACCACTGGGAAGACAGAAGCCACTGGAGAATTCTCATTCTGGTTTAGGGTACTAATAGGATTGTGGATGCCATAGTCCCGAGGAGCTGAAGAACACACTTTGCTTTGACCTTCTGCAATGGCAGCAAACATTGAATTTGAAAGATTAAATTTTGTGCCCTTTCGGCAGGGAGACGACCGGACATGTTTACTGTGCATCTCTGCGCCTATAAAAATCACAGATTGAGAGGGCATTAATGCAGATTTTTCCCAATTTATGGAGATCCCTAATCGAGCACAAAGTTGAATAGTGGCGTCCCTGTTTTGACGAAGTAGATGCCTGGTGGGGGCGGTCAGCAGCCAGTCGTCCAAATATGGAAATACTTGGAATCCCTGATGTCTCAGGTGAGCTGTCACTACTGCCATGCATTTGGTGAACACCCTGGGGGCTGTGGTAAGACCAAAGGGCAGAGCATGAAACTGATAGTGACTGGCTCCCAGCCGGAAGCACAGATGGCTCCTGGACGCCTTTGTCCATTTTTATATGATAGTAGGCATCTTGGAGATCTATTGAGCACATCCAACAGTCTTTCCCTAACAATGGGAGTATCGACTGCAGTGTTACCATCCGAAACTTGTCCTTCCTCACGGATTCGTTTAATCTGCTAAGGTCCAATACTGGCCTCCAGTCTCCTGTTCATTTTGGGACTACAAAAAAAAGTTCCGGATCCTATCTGGTCTGCTGGGATGGATTGGATGACTCTTTTTAAGAGCAACTTGTTGATCTCCACAGTTGCCTAATACTTGTGATTGGGTGGAACATTTGGGATCTTTTTGGGAACAAACGGTGGAAGGGAAAAGGGTATGATGTAGCGTCTGGTAACAACTCTTTGTACCCACTTTTCTTGGGTGATACTTAGCCAGGCTTCTGGATACAAAGAAATGCGACCCCTGACCAGCCCCAGAGAAACGCAGTCGCCCCCATATCAGGAGCGTTGAGAAGGCCGTCCCCGAAAGGAATCATGGCCTTGTTCATATTGCTGACCGCCCCTGCCTCCAGGGCGACATCTCCCCCATTTCCTCCTCCTCCACTGCCTCTGAAGGAGGGTTCACTCTGTGTGTCCGGAAAGACCCTCTGGGATTTCTTGAACCACATTTTACTGCCCCTTTGACCTTTGGGGTATGGTCGAGAGGGAACAGTAAAACATACTCCCACGGTAGAGAACGTCTTTCCTTCTTGCTCACACTGAGTGATTGTGTCCTTCACCTTAGATCCAAGCAATGAGGAGCCATCAAATGGGGCACTGGTGAAAGTGGACTTGAACGGTTCCGCAAAATTACACAAGCGCATCCAGGAGTGACGACTTAGGACAACTCCTGAACCTGCTGCTCTACTCGCTCCATAAGTCACATAAGAAATAAGCCGCATGGAGGAGTTAACTATAGAATTTAAGGTGGACAACTGAATAGAAATCTTGCCAAGGACTCCCTCAGTACATGTAACCTGTACAGAATCTCCTAACTCCTTGAGGAGATCCCTCTGCAATCCCGTGAAGTGAGTAAGAGAGTTCAACGATCGAAGAGTAAAAGCAGCTGAACTGAAGACACACTTCCCCGTACCAGTCCATCTGTCAAGACTCTTTATTCGGTGGATGGACAGAAGAAGTCTCAGCAAGCTGCTTCTTAGTGGCTGTCGCCACCACCACCATGGCATCTACAGGGACACCTATGGACAAAAATTCTTTATCTGGAGGGGCTGGCTCCATGGCATCAGGAGTATCCCTCACTTTTCGACTAACTAAATCCGTCAGTTCGTCAAAAGGTGGAGACACCCAAGAGGCAGAAGGTTGAGACCCGAAAGCCTTCAGGTACACAGACTCCTCATCAGAAGGGTTGAGGGTGGGCCAGCCGCACCTCTGCTTAAGGATCTCCAAGATGTCCACGAAGGAGACATCATCAGAGGATGACTTGGGGGACCCTTCCGACTCCTCAAGGTCAGTGTCAGATGTCAAAGACTCATCCTGGGAGTCAACATGCTTCCTCTTGCAAGTCTTCTTCCTGGGGGGCTCCTCAGAAGGGTATTCTGGGGCGGTCACGGAAGAGTGGGGGCCACCAGCCAGTGGCTCCTGAAGCTGAAGATCTCTGCCGTCTCTGGAGAAAGTAGGATTTGAGACAGAAGTGGGTGCTCTAGGTGGGAGTGTGTTGGTACCCTTGGTGGCAACTGGTGACTTGGACAGCATGCTCCTCATCATCTCGAATGCCGACCTCTCCAGCTATGAGGACCTCCCCCGCTTTGAAGACAGACAGAGGATGCCATCGGCACCAGAGCTACCGGATCCGAGATAGACGCAGGGTCCGAACTCACCCTAACCGAAATGCCACAAGGGAGGCTCGGAACCAAAAAGACCAGTTCCAACCTTCCCTGTCGGCGCCGACCGGAGAACTTCGGCCCCTGGACACAACGGATGACACAAAGTGTTGGAGCAGAACTCAGCTCCGAATCAACCATAAGTGGAGCTGGAGCAGAGGGTTCCGCCATTGCATCAAGCCCTCCAACTCCGACAGACCAGCTTGGCTCAGAGGAGGAATAACAATAGAGGGTATAAGGGGTTCCATAGGCTCCAGAACCGACTGGGTCGGAGCAGACAATTTAGATAGAGCAGACTACTTCAGCAGTCTCAGGACCACCCTCTCCACATCTTCTCCGAAAGGATCCTGGAAGAACTGGAGGACACAGTTCAGGATCTTGATCTTGGAGGAATAGCAGGTTCCATAAATTCAGTGGTTGGATCCGACAAACTAGGAACCGACCCTGTCACCACAATGCTGCTCTCAGTCAGCTCCGAAGGCAGTGGAGCCGATGAGGCCAATTATGCTACTTTAGGAGGCGGCTCCGCAACACCAGCCGGTGCTGGAGAAGGTCTTTTCAAAGACTTAGCAGATTTAGTGGATTTGGAAGAAGAGGAAGAGCTAGACATGGCTTCCTCAAAGGCATGCTTTAAAAGACCCTTTAGAATTAGCTTGTTCCTCCTCTTCTATAACACTCTAGGGGAGAAGGCATGACAAAACAAGCAAGTCTCTTGCAAATGGATGGCCCCTAAGTAATAGACACATAGACCATGACCATCAGTCAATGACATTTTTTTGGGAGCACTTCATGCAATTTTTGAAGCCCGAATGCTTGTGCTCCTTAACCTCTTTACATATAACACACAGACGAAAAGAGAAGAGAAGGGAGGACTAGGTCCTCTAACTTAAATGGGCCGAGCCCTGAAGGAGAAAGAAACACCACAAGGACTAGGTCCTCTAACTAAAACGGCCTAGTCCAGATAAAGAAAGGACAGTTAGGTCTTCTAACTTAAACAAACCAGCAAAAAACTCATACACAGCAAAACCTTATTCTGCTAGAATTAACAGAGGAAGCTGAAACTGGAGTTTCGAACAACGGACTCCACCACTGAAAAAAAAAAAATTCAAACACCAGCGGATAACCGCCAAAACCAAACTGCTCTACGACACCACAGACCAGAACAAACGCTAGCATTTATCAAACTATCAGCACCAACAATAAATCTATAACCGGTACACAGGATACCACACAGCACACTAACAGGCCCAAGGCCAACGCTTGCACCAAGGGGCGCAAAGGAGCTAATTACCTAAGAATTAGCAACCCTACACTAACAAATACTAATGCAAATACTATTATACTACATCAGTTATAACTCTGAACAAGATTTTAAGCAATATATAAGCAAACAAAGTTAACACTTAGCCAGAGCCAAGAGAAGCACAACTGAATTCATCGACGCCACAAACGAGATCTGGGGTTTGTACTGGTGCACTATGGGATACCTGCTTAGCCACGAGCCAACCAGAAGTCTTCAAGCTTATAAATCGGCAGAGTCGGAGCAGAGGATTGGCTCCGAACCCATATGTAAAACTGAAGGTGAGACTGGACTAGACAACATTATTAATTAGCGATTCAGAAGAAAATAACAGAGAAATATAAAAAGTTTAACTTACCCAAGTCATACAGCTCAAGAGAGATGATACACGACGTGTCAGTTAGAAGCGGCAAAAAGAGATCTGAGGTATTTGGGGAGATGCAATGTGGTTAAGGGAGAAGTTAAAGAGATTTGGTTACAGAGAGCTTTAGCAACGGCAGAGTCAGATCCGAACCAAATTGTTTAGGTTAGAATGAAAATTGACATCAGATGTTACTTTGACAGAAAAAATACAGTAAGCACTTTAAAACACCATGCCAACCTCACAAAGGGAAAATAAACAATTTCTCCACAGAAAAAATGCTTTCAGTTACTTTACACTACTTTTAAACTGAAAGAAAAAAATTAGAGCTCCATTTAAAGTACATTACAGTCTCGTGACTGTCCATTAAAACACAACACTCCTAGCTTTAAAATAACTTTCCTGAAGAGGAATCTGCCCAGCAAAAGAAAGCACAAGCTGTCCATTGACCCTTGCGGCCCTCCGGGGCATACCCTTTAGCAGCAGTACAACCTTAGGAGGCTTTGTGCCCAAACCTAACTTTTAAATTAGCTTAGCCCAAGCTTCCTGACAGTTTGGGCATGAGGAAGGTGCCCTGAAGCTTTGGAAGCTGGCCAGCTGTTAAATCCTTGGAATCCTTGGCAGGATATAACCTATATAGCTATGGTTTCTGTATTAGTAATCGATATGATGAACATCAGTTATACCAAATGGTCTTGTGTCTCATTTGCCTTGCATATCATAAGATCCAATGATCCATTTACAAAGCTTGTTTATTTTTACTAAAGAATAGAACTGCCATATTTTCCAACAGGAAATTAAATACAGACCGCATAGAGCAATGGTACCAAACATGTAAAGTATAGTTGATTTCCGTAACTGCACAATCTGACAAAACTAGTTAATGCATAGCTTGCTTACTTTAGGGGACTCAAGTAGACATCATGCAACAAAGTATACTGTTGATCTACATATTATAGTTGTTGTTTGTCTTTCGGCTTTTTCCCGGTAAGGGGTTGACACAGCAGAACTCCGGTCCGCTAATGATTGGCAATAGATTTTTTTTTTTTTTTTTACGAAACACCGAGGTGCCAGCTCGACGCCCAACCTTCAAAGGCACGCATGTCTTTCGAACGCTACCCAACCACAGGGAGGACATGCAGACTCCGCACAGAAGGCACTCCCAAGCCAAGCCGAGAATCGAACGGGAGAACCTCTTGCTGTGAGGTAACAACGCTACTGCTTTACCACAGCGGAGTCTTCCATGCACACACACACACACACACACACACGTATATATACATTTACACACATACATATATATAGATCTACATATTATAGTAAACAATTATAATTCATTGATCCTGTAATTTTATCTCCAGATCAGAATTTACTCCATTACAAACTTCACTAAGATATGAAGACCAGCAATGATAAACATGTAACTGAATCACACAGTAAAGATAGACTGTGTTCCCTGCTATGGTGATCAAAGCAAAACAAAAAAAAAAAATCCCAAATTCTTAAAATCATAGCTAAAAACGGGCCTGAATATTTAGAAGCAACTATTTTCAAAAGGTTCAGAACTCAGCTTTTGATGACATTCTAACATCCCTTTAAAACTGAATTTCAATTAATGAGGCATCTTTCATCATGTTACACAGGCAAATATGAACCACTGGACATCTGTACTCGGGCATACATGGTATTCGGATTAATTCTGTTCTAGTGTCTATGCTGCTTACCAATCTCAGCGATACTAGTGGTCTCAGTAAACACCTCAGCCAGGTCGTACCAAGCATCAGACTTCCTAAACAGAACCATGCATGGTCTTAGCAACCTTCCCTTGAACTGGTTGCTATAAAAAAAAAAAAAAAAAAAAAAAAAAGCAAGATTTGTTCTCCTTTTCACATCAGAAAGGCACACTCCATGAGCCACTAACAAAGGCAGTCATGTCCACAAATTTCCTCATACAATTGTCAGATTTATGACGAATAATACTGGCCTGTAGTAAAAACACTGCACAGTTTATAAAACACTTTCACTTGTGGCACTATTCTTATTTTATCTTACACCTGCAGGCAAGGGCGCCCGCAGGTAGGTGCAAGGGGGTGCACTTGCACCCCCCCTGGAATCGGCTGGCCAGGAGATTTTTTTTTTTTTTTTTTTTTTAATAAGTAAATTAAGGGCATTCTTCTTTAAGAACTCCCTTTGCGCCCGGTCGTACAAATGGAGGTGCTTGCGACCTGTTTTCGTCTTTTCCATACATGCAGATGGTTTACATCTTTATCTTCCGCATTCGCGTGTGAAATTTGAATTTTAGATGGGTGCCAGCAGAGATGCCGTGTTGTGTCCAGGAAGAGGGTATTGCCATTAAAATCGGAGCTAGCAAGCTGTTTCAGGAGCAGAGAGGGATTCCACAAAGGTAGGAGGTATCTGCACTTATTTGCTATTCACCCAGTGTCTTCATAATCCCGATTTGTTTTTAATTTTGTGGTTTTTGACTCTTGTTTTTTTTCTCAGTCTGACATGTGGTTACACCTCATCATTAAAAAAAAAAAAAAAAAAAAAAAAAAACCTCCTTTTCCTCCTTAGATGTGCACTTTTGAGGCTCACATATACTCTGCAACTGCCCATTCCCACGGGAAAACTTCCAGAGACCAGACTTTTCTGAATAGTATTTTCTTAATTCATGCTTGAAGTCAGATCTTCAATGTGAAATGCCTGCACCATTTTCTACTTTACTGCTATTTCATATCAGTGTGAAAGTATTCATTAGACAATTTCTTATTTAGGTTATCTTTTGTAATTTGTTTAACAGCAAACTTGCTGAGTACATTCTCATAAACTTGTCTTTCTGTTTTATTTTCTGTACTTGTGAATCTTTGTTACTCACTACATAACTGCCAAACATCTGTTTGCCATGTTGTTTCAAATCCTGGATGTGGTAATCCAGATATGGAAACAATAGAGTCCTATATATTGGGACAGTGACCATAATGTTTCTCTGGTCTATTACCCTAGCTATGCTTCTGGAATCTTTTTAATATTTGTTACCCATGAAATATCGTGCTGTTTGTTTCAGCTTGTGGGGAGAGGGTACAGGCCCTTTCTCAATATGTTTACTTTTCTTTATTTCCTGTAGATATGCCATAATTTTATCTTTAATCCATTTTCTAAACTATTATCCTGGTAAGGACCTTAAATGGTAACAAGATTAGGAGGTAAAGTAAACTTCCCTATCTCCTGCAATATTCTGTAGCTCATTCTATATAATCCTTAAACATTCCCAGGAAAACTGAAGGTATAATATGACTAGCATGGTTTGGGCCGACCTAGAGCACTCCTCTTAATCCAAGGTACAACAGGCTGTGTACTTCAAGGTCCTGTAAAATGTTTATCACTGAGAATTTTCCAAGCTACCATGCACAAAAAGCTCATTTTGCAATCTTTTTCCTCCAGTATCTCATTGCTTCAGCGACTAATCCAGGATTATGACCTTTGTTGAGAATGATTATAATCAGGTCTGTAAACTAACAGTTTCGTGTTACCAGTTAGCATGTGTTGTTGCCCCATAGTCTGATAAAATGCCTGCAGTTCTGAAACATTCTACTCATTCTCTCTAACTCTACTTGTGAATAACACTTTCTTCTTTCAGCTTTTCCTGGTTAGGGGTCGCCATAGTGTATTACCTGTCCCTTGTGATTGGCAGTGGAGTTTTACGGTGTTGAGTTGCCAGCCCAGCACCCAACCTTCCACAAAAGGCACACACATGCACACACTCACGCCTAGGGCCAATTTAGTGTCCATTTCACCTACAGCATGTCTTTGGGATGTGGGAGGAAACCCAGATGACCACAGGGAGGACATGCAGACTCTGCACAGAAGGCACCCCAGCCGAGGATCGAATTGGAGAACCTCTTGTTGTGAGGCAGCAATGCTAACCACTGTACCACCATGGCTGCCCCTACTTGTGAATAACACACAACACTTAAATTCTGCTACTTGACATAGTTACATCCCCTGTCTCCACACACAGAGAAAAATCTACAGTTTAGATAAGAGAGCAGTGACCTCTGATTTAGAGGTGTTGACTGTTAAACCACCTACTCCAGGGCACAGAGGGCATCAAAGTCATTGAAAGCTAAAGAGGAGCTTCATCTGCATACAATGAAAGTACGACCCTCATGATCCCAAGTGGGATAGTCTTCAGATTTTGGCTAAACCTTGATATTCTGTACATGAAAATCATACCATAGAGTGTATATGAAACACAGCCTTGCTGAAATATTGTGCCCACCTCCACCTGTAATACATTATTCTCAGTGCTCTGAATATGGTTATAATACTTTCTCCTGAAACACAGATGCTGAAACACATGAAGGAGCAGTCTTGGGAGTCTGTATTTTCGCAGTAACTCCCAGAAGACATACTAGTTTAAATGGAAGTATGCCTTTTACCAGTCCACTGTACCTTTGTGAACAAATTGTGGTAAACTCTCATGGCTCTTTCAATATCTGTGTAAATGGAAAGAGCTGACCCACTGTCTCAAAGACAAGATAGTCTGCATTGCTCATTATAAAACAATGACATGGCTATTAGACAAATTCGAGTCCTGTTCCACAACATTTCATTTCCTTACCAAAAGGTGATAAAGTATTGCTGAAATCCATTTCATCTGTGTGCTTCAGATTACTAGCATAATCAGTAATAACCTATTCATACACCTCAGTCAAGCTGGACAGTTGAGTCCTTTACAGAATTCAGTTCTGCTGCTGCATGTTTGTAGAAAATAAGAACTTGGTGTGTCCTGCAGACTGTTTATAAACATTTTCTCTTACATGACCCAATCCCCCCGCCCCCGCACACACACACACACACACACACACACACACACACACACACACACACACACACACACACACACACACATTGCTCATGCAGACCTCTTCCACCATTTTGTACTCTACAGTGCATTTCTGGTTTCTAAGAAGAGAATACAGTTTTAATAGTGATACACAACGCATTATAGTTATAGGTTCCTAAATTGTTACTAGCCTAATGACCACTAGGGCCCTTACACACCTAGCTGCACACCTCAATTAATTTGTATTGCAAGTATCATCATTGTATATGGGAGGGGCATTAGTAGCAAGGTAACTAAGGAATTTTGGGGGGGGTGTTAGTTAGGATAATACTTTGCTTATTGATGACCTTTGTTCATTAGGACATGGGGCCAGACTGGGGGCAAATTTACAATTCCCCATCCAGTTGTTAAGGTTTTCTTTGAATGGGGTCAGGGATGAACTTTGTTTTATATGGATGGGGAGTCTATTCTATATTGCAAGGATCCTTTAGGACACACAACTGTCTCCAGTACATCCTGTTTATATCAAAACAAACTTCAGATGCTTGGATATAGTGTTTTAGTGTTTCTCCTGTTTGTTTTGCACATGTTACACAGATCCATCACGGCTGGGTCTAAGGAAGTCCTGTAAGCCAGGCAAAGATCCTTTGTCAGCAGCCTGTAGGACACAGATATGGCCTTCAGGTAATCAGTGCTGGACAGGGGTATTTATGCCCTGGATTCTCCTGTTGAGGAACCTCTGTGTTCTCTCCAGCTGCTGCATGTGCTTTGTAAAGTACATGCCGAAGGGGGCATTGTACTCAGTAATTGGCCTTGTATGAAAAGAATACAGGGATGTTATGCCCTCCTTGTCCCTGGATGAGATACCCTTACTTATGAGGTGGGCCATGTAGAAAGCTTTCCATACAACGGAAGCAACATGGTGGTCAAAAGTTAAGTTGCCATCAACCTGGGTGCCCAAATCCCTCACAACTGACTGCATGCTTAGGACGTTGTTATTAATGTGATAATATGTGGTGACGTCCCTTTCCCCAAAGGGGATTATGATGCATTTTTTGGCATTCAGCCTGAGGCCATGTTTCTGGCACCAGTCATTTGTTTGGGTGAGACCCTCTTGGAGAACGTCCACATCACTTGGGGAATTGATAACCGCTCCCAGCTTGCAGTCATCAGCAAAGTTGGTCAGCCCAGCCCACTGGTTTTGGCCTGCATCTCAGAGAAGTATATCCCAAATAACAGAGGCCCCAAGACCAATCCCCTGGGGTATGCTGCTCATTTCGGGTCTACTGCTTGAGGTGGCTTCCCCTATTTTGATTAGGTGGGTTCCATCAGTGAGCCAGTTTACTACCCATCTGGTAACATACGGAATGATGCCTAGTTGAGAGAGTTTATCTATTATGCTCGAGTGGGGAATAGTGTCAAAGGCTTTGGCCAGGTCAAGGTAGGTGGTGTGCACCATCTTCCTCTTGTCCAATGCTTTGGTGACTGCCTCAAAGTCAACCAGATTTAACAGACATGACCTCCCCTTGACAATGCCAAACTGTGTGGTGTTGAGTGTTTGGAGGTTGGCAATGTCCGTGTTAATGAGGTCCATGATAATCCATTCCATGGTCTTGCAGATCAGGCTAGTTAGGTTGTTGGGGCTATAATTTCCCAGATTGGTGGACACTCCACCTTTGTGTAAAGGGATGACAGTGGCAGTCCTCCACTCGGCTGGGACAAAGCCGGTACTCGGGCTTTGGTTGAATAGAGTGCAAGTTCATGCCAGAGTTCATGTAGGATACAGCCGGGGATGTTTTCAGGTCCCATGGAGGCTGTATTTTTTGCCTTTGAGAGGGCAGTGAGGACATGTTCCCCTAGAGAAAAGGGGAGGGGGCAGGTACTGAGGATGTCCTGATTTACTAATGGGGGGACAGAGGGGTGAAGTTTTTGCTGAATCTGTCAGCCAGTAGGTTGGCTATATCTACAGCATTTGTGTATGTGGTGTCCTTGACCACCAGTTTTGAACGGATCTGGGTGCTTCCTTTGAGATTGCGGACATATGTGAAGAAGGCCTTATGATTGTCTCTAGTACATGTGGCCAAATTGGAGTCTAAGTTGGCTTTACAGGATTTCACTAGTGCTCTTATTTGCTTGTTCAGGCTAAGGAGAGATCGCTTCCAATCGGGCACCTGCTCCTTCTTGGTCCTAGACTGCAATTTTTTCCTTTTGTTATATACTATATTGCAGATGTCCACCAGACAGGTTTACTCTTCCTTGGGGAGGATGATTTTGCCCTGTTGGGTATTCCTGATTCCATGCATCTATATAAATGCTCGTATAGTACTTCGGTATAGATTTGGATATTGGTTCCAGTTCCTACAGAGGGGAAGGAGGCTGTGAAACTGTTTATACCATTCCTCAGGAGATTGTAATCAGCTTTGGAGAAGTTTTTTTTGTTTGACCCTAGCTAGAGGGGGTCAGGGGAGATGGTGACTTCGAAAGTGACTGCTTTATGGTTGGATCTTGCCAGGGAGGATGATACTGTAGAGGGTGCTGCAGTGGTTACTTATGTTGGTTAATACCAAGTCCAAGATAGTATCACCTCTTGTTGGGGTATTGACTAGCTGTTCCAAAGCATTTGCATTGATAAAAATCGAGGAATCTCTGGGCATTTGTGTTCTGGCATGAGTAATTTTTCCAATTTATGGTTAGGTAGTAAAAGTCACCCAAAATCAGGGTAAAAGGTTGAATCATGATAGATTTGAAGAGGTGTAGATAGGTGGAGTGGGCATCTTGAGTCAAATTTGGGGGCTTGTAGCTAGCTATGATTTGAATAGGGGTCTTATCAATGATTAACTGCACCTGGAGTGTCTCCTGTGTCTCATACTTAATAAATATAAATATATATTATATATATATATATATATATATATATATATATATATATATATATATAAAATATATTGAAACTCCACTTCCTTTGCCTTTGCTGCCCACAGTTTGGGGTCTGGTAAGGCTGGGTTGCTCTTCGCAGCTTTGAATCAGGTTTCTGTGAGTGCACAGATGTCAGCATCTTCCAGGGTTAAGAATGCTTGCAATAAGTGCAGTTTCATGTTTAGATTCCTAGCGTTTAGCAGCATGACCTTTAATTTGCATTTTGTTGAAATGTTTTATGTTGGTAGCATCAACCTCGTGACTTTTCCTAAAAAAAGGCACTAGAAGGGAGACAAGGGCCTTTGCCAAAAGCCTGAAGCCCAAGTGGGACAGATGCAGGCCATCTCTAGCAAAGCATTGTGGTCTGTCGATCATATATTCCCAGGCTGACAGGTACTGGATCCCCCTGGAATGACACCAGAAACTAAGCCAATTGTTAAAATCAATCATTTTCTGTTTGTATCGAGGCATCATTCTGGGTGATGGTAGAATGCTGCTTAAGGCTAGGGTCATACCTGCCTGGGACATATATTCAGCGAGCTCAATCATGTCTCTCTTCATATAGTCTAGGATGGTACATCTAAAGTCATTCACGCCAACATGGACTATGATAGTCATAACAGTACTTGTTGAGAGACATGAGTGCATGTGTGATATGGCAGATTCTGACACTGACAAACCACTAACCGCGACTTTCTCCTTATCCAGCCTGGTGAGAGGCACATCTCTGTGTCTCACAATGGAGTCTCATATGACTAATATGTTGTGTTTATGGTTAGGCCTTAGTGGTTGCGAGACACAGGTGTGTGGAATATGCATGGTACTTGGTGTGGAGGGTTGTGTGTTTTTGCCTCCGACGTCTCCTTTGTTTGGGTTTGTTTATGTTGAGAACCTTTGCATATGTTGGTGTGTGTTGTGTAGTTGTGGGTGGTGTTTGAGGTGTACTGATTGTACTGACAACCTTCTCAGTGCCAGATATACTGGCATGTGAGGGAGAGAACATACACTCTAGGTTCTTAATGTAATTACATCTCTCATAAATTGTGTCCTTGGCTGGTAGCAGTAGATGGTTGTCCATATACATTAGGCAGTTGCTACACTGTCTCAGGATGCCCATACCAACCAGGCTAGCGGGAGAAACCATAAGAAATTGTCCATCCATATTTGTCAGAATCTGAGGAAGAAAGGCCAGGGAGACCTAAGGGGTACACCTAAAGCCCAAGTGCTTAAACCAAAACTAAGAGGCTTAGAATAACACTTACAATTTCAACAGGCTATAAACACGCAGTAATAAATGCAACAGAAAATATGTAATTGAACACTTTGGAGAACATGTAGCAGCAAGTAGCAGAAGAAAAAAGATGAAGTAATAGAGTAGGAGGAGGAAACACAAATAGTGTATAAGCAGCTGAATAAAGTGGTTTTTTATTTCTTTTTTTTTTTTGCATTATATTTTTGGTCTGTTCCTCATAAAAATTCTGTTTTTGACAAATCACTGGGATGAGCCAAGGATTAAAGTTATTAAATGACATGCAGTTGAGTTTCAGACTTGATATCCTTCAGAAAAAATATTCGAACACAAATCCTGTTATTCTAGCAACTTTCTAAATGCGTGTGTGTGTGTGTGTGTCAGAGAGAGAGGAGAGAAATGCCCTAGTTAGATCTAGCAGGTGGAATATATTGCCAAGTGCATTTTCAAGGAATGGTGAGCTTCAAGGGAAGCAAAGGTTACTGCTGCTCATGCTGAGTCTGCTTAAAATGTAAAACTGTTTTGTTTAGCAAATGGTATCATTATTGTGGTACAGAATTTGAAAGCAGTGTTAACACAGCAGGTAGCATACTTGCATCTTGATGCAAAGGGCTGTAGGTTCCAGTCCTACAGCATGTACATTTGTATTTTAAGGGGGTATAGTACTGCAGCGTCCTTAGTATGTCCTCCTTTGGATGAGACACCTAATAACTATGAACCTGTTTTTCAGCTTGCCACTCATTCCCTATTGCAATATACCAGCTTACCATTTCTTTTAATGTAACCTACGCAATTTATTCTTCAAGGGCAACAGGCATTGAATTTGTAAATGAAACACTGAAATATAAAGTTGTTTTCTAGCAACAACCTCTTCATTGGTTTCAGATCTCTTTAATGTGGAATTATTCTGATGACTTTTACTTCTGCAGAGATTTTGCATATTGATTGATATTGGTGGATTGTATGACAGAAGTTTGAGTGGCCCTTTATGGTTGAAATGTTCTGAATTGGGCAGGTTGTCATTCTTGGTTCATATGATTTGTTTCATTGCTTAAATGAAAAATGCTCAGAACTATAAATTTAAAACACACTCTAAGAAGTGGTGCTGTATTATACAAGGGATATAATTCAATTATTATGTAGTATAATTAATAGTCAGGAAGGTGAATCAAAGAACTTTTGCATGGTTCTAAAAATGTGTGCAAGGAGCCTATGATTTGGAAACAGGCCAAAGGTAAACTTGCCCTGCCACTGGCCAGATGCATGTTCGTTGAATGTGGGTTTCGATGCTGTTTCAGTGAATGTGGGTTTCAAAGGTAGAGAAGTTTTAATGCTAAGTCTGTTATCATTGTAAGACTATTGCTTTGTTTAGGTTTAGTAAATGTCTATCAGTGTTTGTGCTATAAAATTTGAAATAAAAGTTGTAAATGAAATCCAGATATCGGTAATCATTGTAGAAGTAAAGCATAAAACAGTATGCACAGAGAGATTTGAACAGTGTCTATGACAAATGGGGAGAAATAGCCAAGTAATGGGACACTGGAATGGCTGTGTGGGCGGGGGTGGGGGGGCTGAGTGGGCGGCTACAGCTGAGGGGTGTGGCTTCATGGGCAGGGCTTGGGTTTGCACCCTTGCCTGCAGGTTATGACATGCATCAGCAACTGTCTTCCCCTGCCCTGGCTATGAGTTTCAGCTGTACTGACTAAGAGGGTAAGGCATGCTTTGCTGGAGGGGAGCGCTGACCTCTCCCCAGCAGACAGCTTCTCTCAGTTACCAAGTGTCACTCAGTTTACACTACGGCAAATGGTAGAAGAGGCATCCAAGACGTTAAGAATGTGGCGGTTCTCCTCTGGGCCAGTGATCAAGGAACCTCAATCCTCACCACTGGCACTGGTGGGGAGTGTTCACGGTGAGAAAAACAGACCCACACAGTATTTTCAGATGCAGCTCTCTGCATTAAGCACAATTTCCCGCAAGAGAACCCTGGGAATGCCTGGTCTTTCTTCCCAGATCCCAATTAAGACTCTCCACTGACCACTATAGAGGCTAAGTCCTTAGCCAGGTGTTCCAAGCAAAGTCCTCCACCACCCTCTCTGTGAAATCAGTGCTCTCAGTGTCCCTGTTCAAAGTAGCTGTCGCACACACTCTCTGAGATTTGATTTTCTCACACACACACACACACACACACACACACACACACACACACACACACACACACACACACACACACACCCTGTGAAAGGCTGGCACAGCTTACCTACTCTGCCACCTCCAGCCAGACTATAAGGTAGATTTACCACCACCAGAACACTCAAAACTACTTAAAGGCTCTTACCAGGGTACCCAACTACACGTAATAAAATTAATACTTATACAAATGGTAGTATTTAACCAAGCAGCAAGACTTTCAAGAATGTGGAGCCACAGGGCCACTAAAGAAATGCAAGTACTCCCAAAGATTAAATATTTTTCTAACCTACCAGCCACAATGAAAAGTTTAAATATATTTAATATTAAATAGTAAAAAAAACATGAATAGCTATTTACAATAAACGCCAGAGTTTCAACCACAGAAAATACACAGATGGAAAGACTCCGACGGACAGAGAAAACTACATTCAGCTAATCTCACTATATTTTTCTGACTGAAAAATTACTGTTTCCTGGTTACTCACTAAAGCAAGGCAAGAGGAACATGGATGATTGTCTTGTCAGGTCCAAAAACAGAGTGCACACCTCACATCTCTCACTAGTATTCAAATGCAATTTCAGTTCTGGCTAAAGAATGACATTGCATCTGGTCACCTGACTCTGTGGTTCCCACACTACCCTCTCACTAGAAACTCAACCAGAAGCTGGCACTCATGTGTCACAATAAACACACAGAACTTTAGCCAAGGTTTATTAGAACATCCGGAAACTGTAAAACAGTTTCTGCAGAAAGGGTGGAAGTGTTGGAACTAACAAGCCATTCTCTGGCACCTCAGGGTAGCAATTAGTTCACCAGTAAGGACAACAGAGCAGAGTCCCACCCCAGGCTTTTTACAGACATTGTATGGATGGCTGCATTCAGACCTGTGAGATAAAATATTTATCGCCTAAACCAAGTCATTTAATTTCAGGCTATTTTCCTTAACATTAGCTGGACTGAGTTAAACCCTTCCCTCCCAGTATTCTCTGTTAACATATATACATTTCATCAGTTACAATAATGCAGTCTGACATGTATGTATATTTCTTTTCTGTCCAGCAGGACCCACTGTTGATGCAATTTTTAACATAAACAACTTTACAAATACATTTTAACACAAGCATCTGTACAAATCAGTTTGATATACAAACAACTTATAATTCTTTACAATACTCTAGCTAGCTATGCTGGCATATGTTACACATGCACCGACCTACTTTCCCCTGGCACAACCTCACATCATCACAAATGGTCCACTCGGTAGCCAGTATCCACAGCCTCCTGAAATTAATTACTGATTCACATGACTGGCAGCATAACTCCATCAAACCACCAGAGAAATATGTGATCACTTGGACATCTTAACCCATCCACTGGACTTCAATAATGTCCCTCTGGACTGATCAGTGGCTAAGATGCTACTAATACCACATCTTATCCAAGTGTACCTCCAAACTACTAAATCATCCAATCACCCCATCACCATTTATCTACCCTCTGTCTGTCCAGCTTGCGTGTTCACATTCACCACACCGTGTCTATGCTGTTTTGTGTAGGTTTGTCCCAGGTTACTATTCTTCCTCACCTTTCCTCCTACATTTCCCTCAAATCCTTCCTATCCTCCATTCTCTCTCTCTCTTTATATACATAAAATGGGGGAAAGTACAGTTGTGTACACTTACCATAAATGTAGATCTTCGAGTGTATTCACTGTTGCAGTCATTACATTTGGGTTATCTGCTTGCAGGCAGCCCTCAGTCAGCCTGATTAACAAAGTATTGGGTCCTGCGTCAGTGGCTGTCCCTTCTTCCATGATGTCAGGTCGTCGGGGATATAAAACATGCAGCCGACGCCATTACATCAGTTTTTCTTGACCCAGATGTCAGGTGCCCCCCTAATAGGAAGCAATTAAATATAAAAGTACAAAGATATACCTCCAACAAAAAAGTAAATACACCAAAAAGGCTTTTAAGCATAGCAAAGGAAAGAAGAGGTATAGTCAAAAGAAGTTAGGGGGCTGGAGGGAAGGTAACCAGGACTACAACAGTGAATATACTCGAACATCTACATTTTTGGTAAGTGTACACAACTGTACTATGTTCTTCATGTTTCACTGCTGCAGTCATTACATTTAGGTAGATTCCCAAAGCTATGGTTGGGAGGAGTAATTTAGATAGCATTAGGGCCAGCTTTAAGGCCCTGCAAGACTGCAGTGGCAAATCCAGCTCTGGATTTACAGAAAATTGCCAAATGATAATGCTTGGTGAAAGTATGAGCAGAACTCCAGGTAGCAGCTTCTTGGATGTCCCTGGTAGGGACACCACTGAGAAAGGCTGTAGAGTTAGCTCCAACCCTGGTGGAGTGAGGTCTGATCCCCTGCGGGATAGGTTTTCCATGGTGCTTCTAGCAGAAATGAATGCAATGGCTTATCCATTTAGAAATGGTTTGCTTTGAAATAGCCTTCCCATCTGACCCTGTAGCAAATGCCACCTGCAGTTGTTCAGATTTCCTTTGAGGTTTAGTCCTGTCCAAGTAGAATCTAAGTTGTCTGTGCACATCTAAGGAATGTAGTATCCGTTCCCCTTTATTCTGTGGATTGGGAAAGAAGGTTGGCAAATGAATGTACTGATTAAAAGCCACACTGGATACCACCCATGAGTATGAAGGATGGATTGGTTCTGAGGGACACCCTATCCGCATGAAAGATGATGAAAGGCTCCACTGCCATAAGGGCCTGTAATTCAGATACCCTTCTAGCTGAAGTGATTGCTAAAAGGAAAGCTGTTTTCCAAGAAAGAAATTTTAAGCCTGCAGTAGCAGCTGGCTTGAAAGGCGGTAGAGTGAGTTTCTCCAAGACAAAGTTAAGGCTGGGGTTAGAGCTCTCCTGGGTGGTCTCAAATTTTTTGCACCTCTGAGGAACTGTTTGAGCAGTGGATGTGTGAAGAGGGGAGGTTCTGTGTTATAATGAGCTAGAATGGCTGAGGCGTGGATTTTAATGGAGGAAAAAGACAGGCCCTTGTGAAGCATCTCAGTTAAGTATTGTAAAATCTGAGGTAAATTGGGCGCTGCTGTGCTCATCCCTTGAGACTGGTTCCAAGCACAGAATATTTTCCATTTTTCAGCATAAGATTTTCTAGTACTAGGCCTCCTTACCTCTAAAATGATATCTATCACAGGTTTGCTGAGGGATGCTAAAGGAGAGATTCATTAATTAGCCAGGCTGCAAGGTTCAGTGTTAGAAGCTGAAGGTGCAGAATGTGGTTCTCCTGCTGAGACAGCATGGAAGGAGTCTGAGGCAGGTGCCATGGAGATAACCGTGACACTGCGCAGGAGGGGTTACCAGTGTTGGAGCGGCCAGTCTGGAGCAATCAAAATCATCCTTGGTTTGTCCTGTTTGATTTTTAGTAGTACTTTAGAGAGCAGAGATGGGGGGGGGGGCATAGACTGATAGGTTTTTCCAGATGAAGGACAGAGCATTCACTTTCCAGGCTTGTTTGTGGGGAGTCCTTGTGCAAAATTTGTCCAACTGGTAGTTCTGGGAAGAGGCAAACTGGTCTATATCTGGGCTCCCCCATTTGCTTGTCAACATGTTGAAAATCCTTGGTTCCAGTTTCCACTCGTGTGAGTCCATGACTTTTCTGCCTAGTCTGTCTGCCAGTGTATTTAATTTTCCTGGCAGGAATTGAGCTTGTAGGTGTACTTGGTAGCTCAAGGCTGTGTTCCACAATGCCATGGCTAGTCTGCAGAGGGGGTAAGAATGTGTACCCCCCCCGCTTGTTTATGTACCACATAACAGTGCTGCTGTCCGTCTTTACCATTAATTGTCCTGGAAGAATGTGGTCCTTGAAGGCTGTCAGAGTATTCTGTACAGCTAACATTTCTTTTTGATTGATATGCAGGTGCATTTGACTTGGGTTCCATTTGCCCTGAATGCACTTCCCTGCCAGGTGAGCCCCCCATGCATAGTCTGATGCATCTGTTGTTAGGGTTTGGGCGGCAGGGGGTGATGTGAAAGGTAGTCCCTTGTTTTGGTGACAGGCCTCTGCCCACCAAAGGAACTCTAGGCGTAGGCAAGGTATGATAGGAATCATTGTTTCTAGGTCTTGAGAATGTTGACTCCAATAGGCTTTTTAGATTGTCAGAAGAAAAATTCAAACGAGTCACACCTGCCTCAGGTGATGAAAAACTTCTTTATTAGCAGCTAACCAGATTACATAGCATGTTGGCCAAGATGATCTCCTTCTCTGATCAACTTGTTTACTGACATCAACTTTTATACTGCAAGCAAAACAACTTTTTGTTACATTTCTGACCGTTGACAGTTGGCTATGGAAAACACCTGTGAAACATGTTTATCACAAATCACCTCAAACCAACAGTCAGTACAGAATGTTCAAGTAGTACAGAATGTTCAGTTCAACAATGGTAGCTCAAATTGTCCAGGAGACAGCCTGCTTCAGTAAATTAACTCTTACTCGGCCGTGCGTCCTTATCCCAGGTTTCACAGAGCTATAACCAAATATCTTTATTCTGAAATGCAGAAAACAAATATTATTCAGGTTCATAAGCAATGCTGCACTTTGTTCACAGATGAGGCCCATCTTTGATAGGCATATCCCAACAAATAACATATTCATTTTTCAAGAAGAGGAAAAAGACAAATGACTATGTTTTAAAACTTTTTCTCTTAACATTTCCCCCTGAAAACACTTTTTGTCTTTTTATTTCAGCAATATATGGTAAAAACTAAGTTTTTCTTTGCATACATTACTTCATTTGCAAGACAAACTTTTAAACTTCAAAAACATTTGTAGAGAGTCACATTTCAATGTATTCACTTTCACCAGTCTGTTGCAATTGCTGGTACATCGTCTTCGTAACAGCAGTATCAACCAGTCTTTGTAGAAGACCTCTGATACAGGGTATACAACAACAACCACATACCACCATGATTAGCCACAGTGACTCCAACGGACACCAGGAAATTGCTGATGGGATGACTCCATTTTCCAAACCACGCTTGTAGAAAGTCTGTAAAGGGATTACTTACCCCAGAATTCTCTGCCAATTCTTCGTATAACATTTCCAAACCTTTCAAAGCTCGAGTGATACTTCCATCAGGCGCAGTGTTGTTTGGAATATACGTACAACAAAAAGTCCCAAACATCCTGCAAACTCCTCCATCTTTGGCCAGGAGCATATCCAACGCAATTCGATTCTGCTATGCCACCTGCGAAGTGGCCTCCAGTTGTTCAGCAATTCCTTTCAGTGCATCTTTGGTATAGTTCACAAAACGCTGCTGGTTATAGTAAATGTAGTTGATCCAGTCCACATTCTTATTAGGTTGAATCCAGACAAAGATGGATATAAAACCAGCTGCTATTTGGTTTATTGCTTTGTATTCATCAGGTACGCCTCTTGATACGCCAATGCTATCGATGTAGACACCGTTATCGAAGGATTGCTTCGGTGCCTCTCTTCTTCTCCTACTCAACCACTTCGGCTTTATTTCAGGTTCTCTTACGAAACTGCTTGCTGGAACTAGGAAAATGTAGAATGGCAGAATTAACTTTACAAGTGCACAAGTTCCCTTCCAGGGAATCGTAAGCCTTGATCTGAGTTTGTTGTCTCCACATAACCACCATACGTCTGCTAAACTAAGAGTTTGGTTCTCCAGAAATGGATTCTCATTGCCATTCACAGTAACATTGCAATAGTTCTGTCCCATATTGCCATAATTCTTCCCTGTGCCATCTCTGGAAATGCACATATACGAACTTGGATAGGAAATCGCTGCAGGCGGTTTCTCAACTTTGCTTATGACTGGAAAACGCTGAGTTTCATTTTTGCATTTATCTTCAGTTTTGTTGAAGAATAACTTCAACAGACACGTTAGGTTACCTTCATCTTGCATCAATGGGACTGTTGCTAATTGCTGTTTACCTTCAGCACAAGAAATACAGTTCTCACGATGTGCTTCTCGGGTACTATATCTAACCCAAGATAACCATTCATTATAGGTTCATAGGTTGGTTCATAGGTTGGTACTAGGTTATCAGCCCTAGGGCCTATACAAGCCTAGCCATAACAATTCCCTGGCTATTTCTTCCCACATTATTTACTTTCCTGGACCCCTGTCTAGCAGGGCGACTGACGTGATCCCTGGGGTGAATTTCCTTTCTCCCATCCAATCGTCAAGGTTCCTCTTGAAGAGGTCCAAAGAGGCATTCTGCTTGACATGTATGGGCAATCTATTCCAGAGTCTGAGGAGTCTCTGGGTGAGGAACCTATCCCTCCAGCATGTTTTGTTTATTGTGATAACAAGGTTTAGATCCCTGGAGCGTGTAGCTCTGAGGGATTGGGATTTCTTTAAGTGTAGCATGTCCAACAGCTCTGGGTTTGACATGGCCTTGTATGTTAAGCAGAGATCGCCTTTGAGTAGACGATATGAGACAGAGTATAGCTGGAGTTTTTTAAGGCGGTCAGCGTAGAGCATCTGCTTTAGGCCTGTGATTCTTTTAGTGAGGTATTTCTGAGGCCTTTCCAGTTGTTGCAGATGTCTTGAGAGGTACATACCAAATGGGGCGTTTTATTCTATAATGGGTCTAATGAGGGATGAGTACAGTGGGACAATGACCTCCTTTTTTCTGGATGAAAAGCCCTTCGTGATGAGGTGTGCCACATAGAAGGATTTCCTGACTGTTGTGGCGATGTGGTTATCGAAGGTGAGACCACTATCCACCTGTGTCCCTAAGTCTCTTATCACACTTTCTGTGTTTAGTGTACTGCCACCTATATGGTAATTCATGGATACATGTTTTTTCCCAAAGGGGATAACAATACATTTCTTGGCATTGTGCTTGAGCCCATGGCTCTAGCACCAAGCATCTGTTTCTGTAAGGCCCTTTTGTAGAGTATCCACATCATTTGGGGATTCAATAATGGCTCCCAGTTTGCAGTCATCTGGGAAAGGCAAAGCTTGAAGTTCCAATACCCTTCTGGCAGAAGTTATGGCTACTAAAAACAGAATTTTCCAAGAAAGAAGCTTGAGGGAGCAAGACGCTGCAGGTTCAAAGGTAGGCAGAATCAATGAGGTTAGAACTAAATTCAAATCCCATTGTGGAGGTGGATCTTCAACTGGAGGTCTAAGCAAAAAGATGCCCTTGAGGAAGGCTTTACAAAGTTTGTGTGACATAATATTTGCTTCTGAGAGCCCAACATGAAAATTAGCAATGGCCGCTAATTGTACCCTGATAGTGGCCGACGATGACCCTGAATGAAAAAGCTCTGCCAGAAAATCTAGAACCTTATGAATGGGTGCATGGAAAGGATCTAGGGACTTAGTGCCCAATGCGAAAAACGCTTCCATTTACTCGCATACGTCTTCCTAGTATTGGACTTATGGGAAGCTAGAATGATATCACGAACAGGAGGAGAAATAAGGGGAAGCCTGTCTAAGGCTGGAAGTGGAGCAACCAAGCTGTGAGGTTGAGGGAATGAAGAGACTGATGCAGCTTGCCCGTGAGATGGGTCAACAGATCCGGAAGGGGTTCCAGATGCCAAGGCTGTTCCAGTAGGTAACTGTGCAGAAAAGGAAACCATAATTGTCGAGGCCAAAATGGGGCAATGAGGATCAATTTGGATCTCAATGCGGTTGCTTTCTGAATTAATTGCGGGATCAATGGCAAGGGAGGAAAGGCATATAGAAGACCCCGGGGCCAAACGTGAACAAGAGCGTCTCTGGGGGGATGGCCTGGTAGAGTGTGAAGAAGACGAGGCACTTGCTGTTTTGAGGAGTTGGCGAAAAGATCGCAGCAAGGCTGGCCCCACTTCTGAAATAGTCTGTCTGCTACCGCTCGATTTAGAGACCACTCGTGAGGCATGAGGATAGTTCTGCTCAATCTGTCCGCTATGACGTTGGACTTCCCGGGGATGTGCATTGCTATCAGAAACCGTTGAGAGGAAATCGCCCATTGCCAAAGTCTGAGTGCTTCTCGACATAGGGGGTAGGACTTTTTCCGCCCGGCTTGTTTATGTACCACACTACAGACATATTGTCCATTGGAATTGCTATAGTCCCTGTGAGAAGAGAGCTCTGAAGAGCTTACAACGTCAAAAGCACCGCCCTCATCTCCAGGACATTTATGTGCAGGTGGCGTTCTGATTGTTGCCATGTGCCCTGGACCATCCTGCCCTGATAATGCCCCCCCACCCGATCAGGGAGGCATCCGTTGTCACCGTGGCAACTGGGGGGGGGGGGGGGACAAAGGGTCTGCCCTGAAAAAGCTGAGTGGAAACTATCCACCAGGAGAGATGATTCTTGCAAGAAGGGGTTATCAAAATATTGTGAGTCATTGGTAGCTGTTGAAAGGACCACTGAGAAAACAGCATCCACTGAAGGAGCCTCATGTGGAAGCGGGCTAATGGGAGTAGAAGAATCGCTGCTGCCATGAGGCCTAACGTTTTCAATACTAGCTTGACTTGAACTCTGTTGGGCTGAAACAGGGACTGAACATTCCGCCTTATGTCTGACACTCTCTGAGGTGGGAATGTTGCAGACATTTCTGTGGTGTTTAATACGGCGCCTATAAAGTTTATACATTGACAAGGCGACAAGGAGGACTTTGCAAAATTTATAGAAATACCTAGACTGTTGCAAAGTTGAATAGTGTAATCCCTGGCCATTATAAGATGCTGCTTGGTTGTAGCGGAAATGAGCCAGTCGTCTAGATATGGAAACACCTGGAATCCTTTTTGTCTCAGGTGAGCCATGACCACTGCCAAGCATTTGGTGAACACCCGGGGGGCTGTGGTGAGACCAAAGGGCAGGGTTCTGAATTGATAATGACTGGCTCCCAGCCAGAAGCGGAGAAACCTCCTGGAGCACCTGTGTATCTTTATATGACAGTACGCGTCCTGGAGGTCTAAGGAGCACATCCAGTTGTCTCTGCCCAAAAAGGGTAGAATGGACTGCAGTGTTACCATCCGAAATTTTGTCTTTTGTACAGAGTTGTTCAATCTGCTGAGGTCCAAAATGGGCCTCCAGTCTCCAGTCTTTTGATACCAAAAAGAATCTGGAGTAGATTCCGGATCCTAGCTGATCTGCTGGGACTGCCTGGATGACTCTTTGTTAACAGCTTTTTTATTTCTAGCTGAGCCTGACCCCTTTGTGCGGGTGGTACGTCTGGTAGGGGTCTTGGCGGTTGTACCAGAGGGGAAGTGAAGGGAATTTTGTAACCCTCAGATATGATCTTTTGTATCCATGTGTCTTGGGAGAGGGATTGCCAGGCTTCCGGGTACAGAGATAATCTTCCCCCGACTGCCTCCGAAGGCGGACAGTCGGGCAGCTTCTCAGGGATGCTGAAAGGGCTGGTCAGGGAAACATTCCCTGGAACCCTGGTTCTGTGGACCCCCTCTGCCCCTAGGGCGGCGTCTGTTATTATTCCCCCCTCTGCCTCTAGGGGGAAATTCACCACGTGCGGCAGGTGCGACTCCCTGTGGTTTGCGGAACCACATCTTTCCACCTCTCTATCCCTTAGGATAAGGTCTAGAAGGTGTGGAAAAATGGACTCCCATGGAAGAGAGAGTCTTACCATCTTGCTCGCATCTGGTGAGGGTATTCTTCACCTGAGGTTCAAACAATTCTGAACCATCAAAGGGGGTGCTGGTGAAGGACGCCTTGAAGGGATCGGCAAAGTTACAGAGTCGCATCCAAGAGTGACGTCTCAACGCAACACCTGTGCCAGCGGCCCTACTCGCTCCATCGGCTGCGTAAGAGATAAGCCGCATGGAGGAGTTAACAATGGAGTTCAGGGTGGCCAGCTGGGAGTTTATCTTGTCCTGATACCCCGCAGCAGAAGGATCCTGTACCGTTTCACCCAGCTCTTTGAGCTGGTCTCTCTGAAGGCGGGTGAAATGACAAATAGTTCAGCGATCGCATAGTAAAGGTTGCTGAAGCAAATGTCCGCTTGCCATACCTATCCATGGTCCTGGACTCTTAGTTAGGAGGATGAACAGGTACAGAAAGATCAGCCAATTCCTTCTTAGTGGCTGCTGCTACCACCACAGCATCAACTGAAACGCCTTTGGTGAGAAAGGACTTGTCCTCTGGTGCAGAAATAAATTTAGAAGGCCTCCTAGGGGTAGGTTCCATTGAGTCAGGAGCTGCCCACACCTTTCTAGCCACTACCTCCATTAGTGGGTCGAAAGGGGGAGACACCCAGGAGGTGGAAGGGCGAGATCCAAAAGCGTCAAGGTAAACCGACTCGTCCTCGGAAGGTTTGACAGTGGACCAATTTCCCCTCTGTTTTAGGATCTCTAGGATGTCTGAGAAAGAGAGACATCCTCAGAGGGGGATCTGGGGGAACCCTCCAACTCATCCAAGTCGGTGTCTGACGTGACAGACTCGGGGGAGTCTATGTGCTTCCTCTTGCACTTTCTTTTCCTAGGGGGTTCCCCTGAAACTTCAGAGGAGCCCTCGGAAGAGGAGGAGACACCCAAGGTGGGTACCCTACGCTTCAGATCTCTGCTGTCAGATATAGGAGGGTGGCCAGAGACCGTAACAGGCACTGCAGAGGGAGGAGCTGCAGAACTTAACCTTGGAGTGGACACTGGGTCCAGCACGCTCCTCATCACCTTGAAGGCTACCCTATCAGATACCAAAGTTAGTCCCGGCTCCGAAGAGACCGGAACCGCCCCCGGCACCTACAGAGAAGGCTCCGAAAATGATGTCGGGGCCGAACTAACCAGAGCCGAAGCTCCAAGAGGGAGAGCGGGGTCGGACAAGGGTCCGATGCCACTCGCCCCCTCGGAGCCAACAATGGAGTCCCGGCGCACGGACCTCTCCACGGACGGAACCAATGAAGAGGTCGGAGCCAACGACACCGGAGCCGAAGGTGGAAGTATCGGCTCCGATGTGGGTAAGGTTACGGTTCCGACAAATTCCGGCTCCAAACTCGAGAGGTGAGTCTGAGGAGGAATCGATGGCGGTACCGAAGGAGCCACAGTCTGGTGAGATGGGCTCTGGAGCATTTGGGCTAGTGCCTGAGATTTTATGAGCCTACTGACCACCCTCTCGATGTCGTGATCGGAGAGCCTGGATGACCTAGATGAGCGAGTCCTATGACTCCGCTCCGATAGGAGAGGGGATCTCGGAGCCGATCGGACAGAGTCTATCGAGGGGGATCTAGAGCGCTTGTGTGCTGGGGTCGGCTCCGATGCTGGTTTTGGAGCAGATACCAGTTTATCCACCTCGGATCCAGATGGAACCAATGTCAGAGCCATCTCGATAACACCAGCCCTCGACTCAGAAGCTGGAGCCGAGGATTTGGCGGTTTTTGAAGACTTCCCGAGCCAGACTTGGACGGGGAGTCATCAGGCTTTAACAAGCCCCTTAGGATGAGTTTATTACGCCTCTCCTGCAGGACTCGAACTAAACCCGTGACAGATGGAACAAGAGTCCTGCAGGTGTAAAGGCCCCAAGCAATAGACACAAGAAGTGTGACCGTCTGTCAGAGACATTTTCTGACAGCACGAGTCACACTTCTTGAATCCCGAGACCTTAGTGTCTTTGGACATAGTCCTATCCACAATAAACACAGTCAGTCCACACACACTCAACTTAAAATTAGGAAAGTCAAGGGAAATGACTAAAACCCACACACGCAGACACTATAAGGGGTGGGGAAAACTAAGGTAAAGCCCGTAGGCCCAAAGATAAAAATTAAGTAGAGGAGGGAAACAGGGCTACAAAAAGGGTTGTACAATTAGTAGGGACCTAAACAAGGGCAACTAACTGGAGAAACTACCTGAAATTTTAGTTAAATAGAATAAATCTCTTGCTGACCTGAGCCGCTAAAAAAAAAAAAAAAAAAAAAAAAAAAAGACAACCTCGCAGCGAAGCAGCAAACGAGATCTGGGGAGTTAGCGCATGGTATTGTGAGTTACAGGGCTGCCTCGAGCCGGTAAAAATAGCTCTCGAGCTATAGTATTGGCAGAGTCGGAGCCGAGGATCGGCTCCGAACCCATCCAGCAAGAATGAAGGTGAGAATGACAACTTGACATCAACTGTTCTTCTGTGAAGGCAAAATCTGCTTTACTTGTAGCATTTTTAAGGCTTTGTACTTTAAGTTGGGGGGTCCCCCAAAGGATCAGTTCCAATTGGAAGAGACACTCCGATTCCATAAACTCCTGAATCACTTTCTTGTGGTGACTATGGTTATAGTAATTACTTCGGTACCTTGGAAATGCGCAATTTTTATTCTTTGTTGCCTGCTTTTATCTTTCTCTGGTATCACTGCACCACATGTTTCCCAACCATTCACATCTGTTGACCACCAAACATTTGACCAGGACGTACAGTCTCTATTGCACAAGTATTTGCACGAGTCAAGAAATTATCATTGTTCCATTTAGAACAGTCCAAAATTCCTTCACAAAGTTTCACCTTAAACACAGTAGTAACACCTGTTTGCGCTTGCAGCACCACCATTCCTTTTTCTCTTGCAACTGTTATTCTCGTATGGACATATTTACTTTCGCCACCAAAATCATCATCATGTGACAGTTCAAGTACCAGTTGAACATGGCCATCCTCCCTAAGGACTACCTCGCGCCATTGGTTTCTTCACTGGGTTTGAGACGAACTAACCCCTATTGGGCTAATCCCCCTTTGTAGCCAGACTTTGCGCTCAGAGGTCCGGTGGAGTTTGACCAACATCAATGGTAGAAGGAAGAGCCTTGAGTTTTTTTTACAGTGGGTGATATGAATCCACGAAGTCCTCTCAGCGATCTTTACAACCGTAGGTGTCGAGATAAGTACTTGGTATGGGCCTTCCCACCTGGGGGATGACCAAGTCTTTCTCTTCACAATTCGGATCCACACCCAGTCCCTGGATGCCACGTTTAACAAGGCTTCACCTCTGGAATCTGCAAAGGAGTCATTGGTTACAAGAGATTTGACATTTAGCAGCTTCTTCACCTCTGGAATCTGCAAAGAAGTCATTGGTTACAAGAGATTTGACATTTAGCAGCTTCTTCATATAATCCGCTAGATCCTCACCCCCCTCCTGTTCCGCTGGCAACAATCCTTGCCACTGCGGGACGTAATATGGTCTCCCAAACAAAAGTTCAAATGGTGTAAGTCCTTTGTAGGAAGGCGAGATTCGGATATACAGGAGTGCCAAAGGAAGGCACGCAGTCCATGATCTATGTGTTTCTGCCATCGGTTTGCAGAGCTTACTCTTCACGACACCATTGTGTCTTTCCACCAGTCCAGCTGACTGGGGATGGTAAGCACAATGATACTTGAGATCAATATGAAACACTTGACCTAACTTCTGAACAATCTGGTTAACAAAATGAGACCCATTATTACTGTAAATGCGTCTTGGTAAACCAAATCGGGGAATTATTTCTGTAGTCAAAAGCTTTACTACTGTTTGTGCATTCGGGTGCTTTACTGGAAAAGCTTCTACCCATTTAGAAAAAGCATCAATAATGACTAAACAGAACCTTTTTCCCTATGAGGGTGTCAATTCAATAAAGTCCATACAGAGTGTGTGGAATGGATATGGAGGGGTGGGGAATGCCTGCTGAGACTTTTTAACTCCCCCCTGAGCATGATACTTTGCACATAATAAACAAGATAAACAGAATTGCTTTGCACAAGTTGAAAACCCTTTACACCAAAACACCTTAGACACTATTTGAATCATCGTCTGTACTCCTACATGGGCATGTCCAAGGCTAACCAATGCCGCATACCTAAAAAGGTTTGAGGGTAATACCATGTTGCCATCTGATGCCCTATACAACCCATCCTGTTGAGTGATACCATATTTTACCCAACGACATTTTTCCTTCTGTGTTGTCAATGTTTGCATTACTTTTAGTGTCTCTAAGTCTAAGAGGTGTCAGGGCTCTAAATCATTGTCATGTAAAAGCAAATCATTTTCTTGAGCTGCCTTTTTTGCAGCCATATCAGCAAGTGCATTTCCCCTGGAGACAGGATCTTTTCTGTTGGTATGTGCGGAACATTTACATATCGCTATCTGAAGTGGTAGTTGCACTGCATCTAACAACTGTAAAATTAAATCTCTGTGATTTATTGGTTTGCCTGTCGCAGTAACCATTCCCCTATTCTTCCACTGTTGAGCGAAAACATATACAGTGGAGAAAGCATACTGACTATCTGCATAAATTGTCACTTTTTTACCCTCCCCTAAGGTACAAGCTCGGGTCAAAGCCACCAACTCAGCTGCTTGTGCAGAATAAACATTTGGCAATCTTTTTGCCTCCAAAACTTCAGTTTCTGTGGTGACAGCATACCCTACTAGTGTTTTTCCTACAGTGTCCTTCTTTGTTGATCCGTCTACAAACAAAACGAGATCAGAATCTACCAACGGAATGTCTGTTAAATCTGGTCGGGGAAGTACTTCGTCATGAATGCTCTCTAAACAAACGTGTGGAGTACCTTCTTCTGGAGTCAGCAAAAGTGTCGCCGGATTAAGAGTAGTACATCTTTCTATGGTCAAATGAGGCTGTGTCAGCAGCACTGTCATACATGACAAATGTTGACTAGGAGATAAAAAGGTTATCTTATCTTGCAAAAGTATAGTAGCTACTGAATGCGGAACCTGTAATTGTAATGGGTGAAACAAAACTAATGATGCTGAGGCTTGTACTGCCATGGCGGCCGCCACTACAGCTTGAACACAATGCGGCAATGCCCTTGCAACAGGATCTAATCTGGAGGAGTAGAAAGCTATCAGCCTCCGTTTATCCCCATGTACTTGTACCAGAACCGAAGTCATATATCCTCCCTTACAATCAACCATTTGTATAAACGGCTTAGAATAGTTCGGAAAACCCAAAACAGAGGATCCTGCTATCAATTGCTTAATTCTATTAAATGCCTGTATTGCCGTATTTGTCCACTGTATATAATTTTTAGCTGCCATGGGAGTGTCATAGATTAGTGCGGACAATGGCCCTACTTCCTCAGCATAGTTAGGGATCCAACTTCTACAAAAATTAGTCACGCCTAAAAAGGACATCATCTCCCGCTTAGTTGTGGGCATAGGTGCCTCAAGAATTGCTTGTTTTCTTTTGTTCTCCAATTGTCTATCTGCCTGCGAAATTAAATAACCCAAGTACTTTACTTGTGCTTTCCACAATTGTAACTTTTCTTTATTTACCTTATGTCCTTGCTCAGCTAAAAAACTAAGAAGGGCAAGGGTATCCTTTCTACAACTTTCCTGCGTGGGTGAGGCCAACAAAATATCATATACATACAACAGAACCTGGATTCCCTGTGGGGGAACAAACTGAGCTAAATTTGCAGCCATTTCCTGTGCGAATATTGTCGGACTCTCACAATAACCCTGTGGCAATCTGGTGTAGGTGTATCTTTTACCTTGATAAGTGAATGCAAACCAAAATCTACTCTCCTTATGTAGTGGTATGGAGAAAAAAGCATTGCTTATATCTATGACAGAAAAATATCTGTGCTGAGGTAGTAAATCATTAAGCAATGTATAGGGGTCAGGGACCACCGGTGCTCTTGGGATCACAGCCGAATTAACTGCTTGTAAATCCTGAACCAACCTCCATGACCCATCCGGTTTCTTTACAGGAAGCAACGGAGTATTGCAGGGCGAATCTGGGCATTCAACAAGAATTCCTACCTGTTCTAGCGGCTCAATGACTGGCTTAATTCCTTCCTTTGCTTGTTTACTTAGCGGGTATTGGTGCTTACGAGGTCTAAAACCTGACTTTGGAGTTCTACAAACTTCACCTGCTGTTTTCATCAGTCCTATATCCCCTTTACCTTTTGAACATAAATCTACAGGCAAGGCACTTAACGCACTATCTTCCTCTTGAGTTAGAAGGAATTGTTATGCCATTTCTGTTTTGTCATCCCTGAGGTGCACACTTGGTTGTGCCCAAGTCACCCAATATAATTTTTGTACCTGGATCTGTTGATCCTTCAACTGACTTTCGGACATTGTGTCCCAATTTGTTACCTTTTTCGCCAAATCTACCCAATGTGTCCCCACCGCTTTAGTAACTGAAATATGTGGGCTATAACCTGAGCGATATAAAGAACTAATTTCCTTGGTCAAAGTACAGGTTACTACTGTATTACCTTGCATATCCCAAAACATATCATTCAAAATTATCCTTGCACGTTTGTGCTTAAAGAATTATTTTTCAAATTCTTTATCCGGACCAGGGGCCTTTCTGTAGAACATTGTACAATGTAAGTGCGCCGCGACCTGCGGTGACCCGCTCCTAGATTTACTTAAAGCTAGGTTGATCAAATCTGTATCAACCCTCCCCGACCCGTTTGAAATAAAGTCCTGGCTATACCAGTAAAACAAGTCTTGTACTCCCTGTACCACCAAGCCATCCGCTAACCTTTTCACCTCAATGCCTTTAGGTGTGGGAATTGCCACCATTCCAAACAAATGCATCAAATCTCTTCCCAGCAAATTAACTGGACAAACTTTCGATATAATTACACTACACCTAACAGTTTGGTTTGTTTATGGATCTGTGAACAATAGAGGATGAGACCGTGCTTCCTTATCATTTGCCGCTTTCACAAGGACAAACTCGTCCGTCTCGCAGTTCGGGGGCAGAACTGCTGGACCCAAAAGTGTACGCGATGCACCTGAATCACATAAAAACTCCACTTTTTGTCCCTCAACCAAAAACACTATCATGGGTTTTTGATCTAGATGCATAGCAATACCCAAATTTGCCAGGTTTATGACGTCACAGTCACAATCCCACCCTTTCTTCTGAGTGTTCTGACATTCATCGCAGAAAGTGTCTGCCTCATCATCATCACAATCATTCTCACTTTCTTCTTCTCTACAAAAATCACAATAATGAATTTGGCGCCTTCCTTTACTATCATATAGTCATGCGGAGCCCTTGTTCGTAAGCTGTGGGGGATGTTGCCACTCTTCACAGTCGGCAGCGAAGTGCCCACGTCTACCGCATTTAAAACATTCTCCATGTTTTAACCTCCCCTCATATTCCTCTGAATGTTCACCCGGTTTATTTAACTTGTCCCATTTCGGGGCCCCACGTTTTTTTACGCCACCACGGCGCCCTTGCCCCCTTTGGTCCTGTACCAAGAATATACCACCACCATTATCCCCTACTGCCAACACTTGTACTTTTTCTTTTTTAAATTGAAATGTCGCTCAGCATGCCGTGCATATTCAAACAAAGGTTGCAGTCTACATGTTCTATGATCTACCATACGCTTAGTTATAAAACTACTTATCGGAGCCCTACAACCCTTAAGAAAAGCATTTTTTAATTGCTGTTCATATGGACTATCATTGGTCTGATCCTGTGGAATCATCATTCCACAATGGTTATTGAACACTTCTGTCAATATTATAATATAGTGATCTACAGATTCATCATCATTTTGGATGCACTGATTTATTACTGCCCAATCTGCTCTTGGACGCCACTTATCAGAAATTGTCTTTAACAGATCAGTGACTCGCGTGTCTAACACCCCAGAATTATGCTTTAATGTAGTGCCGTCATCTGCCTTACATGTCCAAGTACCACAAACTAAGTGCTAATCTGGACCCAGGATTTGTCACTCTACTTGTTCTACTTCTAAACCATTTTAGATGATAACTTAAACGCATACCAACTATGTCCTCAGAAAACCTTTGAAAATTAACCTTGGGATGAGGAATACCATCTGTAGCTTGTTTTATATCCTCTCTAGCCCAGGGACGATAAACTAAAATAGTTGGCTCTTGTCCAACATCCCCTGCTTGTGGGTTTGCAACTTGTACTAAGGAAGAGCTTCTGAGTAGTCAGAAAGTTTAATGGCCCAACGTCCTTGCCCTGCTGGTCCCGACCTTAACTGCATAGGTTGGTCTACCTGTTGCAAAGCAACCTTGGGTACTACGAGAATTTGTGGGTAAATTGGAGGGGTCACAACATTTCCTTGAGCAGCCAATAACCCACCCTGCTGTACAGATCCCACATCTTCAGACTGATATTGAGGAGGTTCCGCCGGTACAGCAGCAGCAATTTCCCCATACGGTGGGGCAGTTGCCTGCCTCTGTACCGCACAAACTGTATGCTCATCCTCCTTATCTAAAAATAAAGCTACTTTTCCACTTGGCACCAGTGATCACTTTTGGATTTATTTTTTCTTTTTCCTGGCACTGTTTTTCTTTTATAGCTCGTTTATTTGCTTCTTCTAACCATTTTTGTGCTTGGAGAAATCCCAATTGTCTTTGCTTTTTAGTTCTAGTTCCCGCATCTCTTTTCAAATCTCTAACCAATTTTGCACAGGCATTCTTATTCAGGGTACCATCAAAATCATATTTCAACTTCCACTTTTTCAAATATTTTACATTTTTTTTGTTTAAACCTTTCATATACTTAGCATCAACATTTAAACAGACATCACTCTTACACTTGCAGCAACTCTAACCCATGTTTCCCCTAGATTTCTTATTTTAGGACTGTATCAAAGTTATTTTACAGGGCTTATTATAAAATGGGGCTATTTTAACGGGTGATCTTAACAAAAGGATCTTAACAAATAATCCTACCCACCCTTAACTAAAAATAAAACTCTTGTCGACAAGGTTAAATTAAATTAAAAGAAAATTTAGTTTTCATCCTACCTGAACCAGATGAGACTCCGTTTCCCCTTTTGGTTCAGAAACCGTCCCTCAGATAGGGATCAGAGAGCAGCCGGCCTCCTTTCCACGACAAATCAGTCGGACGGCTTTCAGTCGAGGGAATCTTAAGATGAGAAACCCTCACCCGCACAGGTTTTTCGGTCTCTGTCGGTCTGATCCGTATCTTCGTAAAGGTTTCCGGTCCGAAGGGCCAAAATGTCAGAAGAAAATTCAAACGAGTCACATCTGCCTCAGGTGATGAAAAACATCTTTATTAGCAGCTAACCAGATTACACAGCATGTTGGCCAAGATGATCTCCTCCTCTGGTCAACTTGTTTACTGACATCAACTTTTATACTGCAAGCAAAACAACTTTTTGTTACACTTCTGACCGTTGACAGTTGGCTATGGAAAACACCTGAGATAAACATGTTTATCACAAATCACCTCAAACCAACAGTTAGTACAGAATAAAGTACAGAATGTTCAGTTCAACAATGGTAGCTCAAATTTTCCAGGAGACACAGCCTGCTTCAGTAAAATTAACTCTTACTCGGCCGTGCGTCCTTATCCCAAGATTCACTGAGCTATAACCAATTCTCTTTATTCTGAGATGCAGAAAAAAATTATTATTCAGGTTCATAAGCAATGCTGCACTTTGTTCACAGATAAGGCCCATCTTTGATAGGCATATCCCAACAAATAACATGTTCATTTTGCAAGAAGAGGAAAAAGACAAATAACAGTAGGTTTTAAAACTTTTTCTCTTAACATAGATACCACTGTAGTTCCCTCATATGCAGTCTTGCATATGGAATTAGAAGAATGCAGGAGGCCATGAACACAAAGGCTTGCAGTATTTGTCTTGCAGATAGCAGGGTTTTTGTGGCCACTTCTTTGAAGTAGGTTGTCAAATGAATTTGTTTCTCTGGCGTGAGGGTAAGCCATCTGGGAATTTGTATTATAGCCTGCTCCCAGGAATATAATTTGTTGACAGGGTACCAGGTGGGATTTCTTTTCGTTTATGGTGTACCCCAGAGAAGTTAGAACCCTTTGTACAAAGGCCAGATGATTCAAAAGTATGTCCTGGCTTTCTGCCTGAATTAGACAATCATCCAGGTATGGGTATATTTGAATATTTCTTTGCCTGCAAAATGCAATAACTGGAGCTAGGCACTTTGTGAATACCCTGGCCGCAAAAGATAAGCCAAAGGGCAGTGCAAAGAACTGCGTGTAGCCTGCTTTGAAGCGTAGGTATCTTCTGCAAGATTCCCTGATTGGGATGTGCAGGTATGCTTCTTTTAAGTCTAGTGTTGCCAACCATGCATCCTTGCCTAGCATAGGAAGCAGCTGGTGAAGAGTCAGCATTTTGCCAACCATGCATCCTTGCCTAGCATAGGAAGCAGCTGGTGAAGAGTCAGCATTTTGAATTTTGGCATCACCAGAAAGGTGTTTAGAATAGAAAGGTCCATGATAGGACGCCATGTATTGCCTTTTCTAGGTACCAGGAAAAGTCTCGAATAGTAACCTTGTCCCTTTTACTCTTCTGGTAACAAATGAATAGCCCCCATGTTTAAGAGAGAGATAAAGTACCTGATTTTGGGCCTCTGCCCACTGATTTGGGGGTAGATCTGGCCACCCACTTGGCGTTGGTAACGTGTGGAAATGAAATCTGTATCCTTGGGACACTATATTTAAAACCCATTTGTCCTGTGTAATGAGTTCCCAGTTTTTGGATGGCAGACCAGTCTTTCCGCCTAAAGGAGCATTCAGTTGGGAAGTGCTTGGAAGTTTTAAAAGAAAGTCATTGAGGCGGTTTTCCATAGGGCGGAGTTTTACTGCTCCCAGGTTTGGGTGTGGAAACCCCCCCACTGCCTAGTCTCGTGTCTCCCTTGGGACTGAAACCTGAGGTTTCTGCTGTGTCTGGGCTTGGCTTGAGAAGACCTGGAGGGGGCTGGAAAGGACCAATTTTTAGAGGGCGAGTGCCTACTAAATCTAGGATGCTGAACTTGTAAGAAGTCTGCATAGATTTAGCTTTATCTTCCATCTTTTTAAGAACATCCTCAGCCTTGTTGCCAAACAGGTGGTCCTGATTTAAGGGAGCATCCAACAATTTAGATTTAACATGATCAGGCAAAGATTGCTCCTTAAGCCAAGCATGCCTTCTGAGCAAAGACCCAATAACAGCAGCCCTGCAAGAGGCCTCTAATGAATCAAATCCACATTGCAAAGTATGTTTTCCAACCTGTTTATCAGAATGCATTAAATCCTGTAATTCTTTATTTTCAGCGCAGTCAGGAATTAACATCATTTTCTGTTTAAGCAATCCAGTAACATGTTGTTGATACTTTAACATATGAAACTGGCAGTTTAAAGCCCTAATGGCCAAGGGTGAAGAACTGTAAACTTTCTTACCCCATCTATCCAGCCCCCCTGGAGTCTCTATCAGAGGGGGCAGGATTTTTAGCAGTAGAAGCCTTAATGCCTCTGAGGTCCCTGTGAAATAGTCTCTGGATCCGCAATAGGATTTTCAAAAAATGAACTTGTGAGAATCAGGAACCCTGTAGTATCTGTCAGGTTTTCTGGGAGCAGGAGGGAAAGAATCAGGGGCCAAACTAGATTCTGGAAAGGCATCATCAACTATGTCTATTACAGCAGGTATAGCTAAAGGCCTATGCTGAGGCAGGAGTAAGAAATCCCCAAGCCTCTTTTTTGAGCCAGAAAAATCCTGGCTTTCCCAGTGGAAATGCTCCCTTAGAGCATGTAAGATTTCACCAAAAGAAAAATCCTCTGGAGGGGAAGCAGAGGGAATAGAGTCCTCTGAATCAGAATCCTCATAAGTAGATAAGGGCAAATCCAGATCATCAGATGAATCAGAAAAATCAGAATCCTGTTCAGAAGAGTCATAAACAACTTCAGTCCTAGGTCTCTTAGAAAGGGGAGGTTGGTTTCCCCTGATTAGAGTTATAAGATCTGCAGCCATTCTTATCATTTGTTTTTTAGGCAGAGAGGCCTGACCATCGGTTTCTTAGGCAAGGTTCGAGATTTTGGCCTAAATGAAGGAGGCGTCTGTTTAATATGCAAGTCCGTAGGCCTGAATAAACCCTCAGAAGCCGGTGCCTGCACTGCGGCTCCGGACCCATCCAAGGTAGACACATCCACAGGTTCCACAGATGAAGCATCTTGCGGTATACCAGACTCCGAATGGGTCTCGGTAGAGGCTTGAGAGTCAGAAGTAGTGGTTACCAGGGGCTGCGAAAGCACCTCACTGAGTACCGGTGAACTGGCGACTGGATTAGGAGAAGCGTCGTCGGCAGCTTTGGACCTCAGCGGTCTGTCTCTGTCTTTATCTTTGTGTTTTTTCAGAATCCCAGTAGTTGGATGGTTAACAGACGACATTTCTGGATAATTAAACCGAGAACCGAAATATTTAGAAGCAAAAATATACAGATGACGAATTATGCGCCGTTTAAATAAAGCACAAAACCGACAGCAAGGTACGTCGTGGTCAGGGCCTAGGCAAAGAATACAGTACAAATAAAAATCTGTGTGAGGTATTTGCTTTCCACAAGTAATGCAATTATTAACTTTTACTGACATCGGTAAGGAGCAAGAAAAAGTTTCCCCAACGGGGTACTTCGCTTTAGTTGAAGACTTTGGTTCTGAAACTCGGAAATGAAAATTTCAGGAGTCTGCCGACCAGCACTTGCAAACTGCTTCTGCTTCGGGCACCACACGGCAAGAAAGACTGATGTAATGGCATCGGCTGCATGTTTTATACCCCTGACGACCTGACGTCATGGAAGAAGGGACAGCACCCGACGCAGGTAAATCAGGCCAACTGAGGGCTACTGCAAGCAGATAACCCAAATGTAATGACTGCAACAGTGAAACACGAAGAATATCCGCTTGTTCAAAAAAATATATATCACTACACACAAAATAAAGTGGGGGGCTTCGCTCCCACACCCAGCGTGGGGAGCTGTGCCCCCCACCCCCCCCACCCCCAACTAAATATACCAACTCTGAGATTGCACTGCAGTTTACAAAACGGCAAACTACCGGAGGAGGGCAAGCTCTTATGTCCCTTTGCCATTTTCAGTTTTCGTTATTTTAAGTTCGTTGAAGACGCATTCAAAATTATGCATTTTCGACAATCTAAGAGGAACCCCCTGTCTCTGCAGCAGGTCCTATTTATATCACAGGCAAGGTTTAAGTTTTTAGAATGGTCGTTTTGGTGGTGTCTGTTTTTCCAAATATGCAGGAGGTCCATCAGAGTGGGGTCTGACAATGCTCTGTATGCCAGACATAGATCTCCCCTCAAAAGCCTGTAGGAGACAAAATACAGGAATAGAGCCTTGAGGTGGTCTGCACAGGACATTTTACTTAAGCCCTGTATTGTTTTAGAGAGGAACCTCTGTGGACATTCCAGCTGTTGGATATGCCTGGTTAGGTACATACCAAAGAGGGCATTGTACTCCATGATACGTCTGAGGATTGCCAAATACAGTGGAACAATGACTTCCTTGGACTTATAAACAAAGGTATGGCATCTAAATTTCACAACATAGGATTTCCTCACTACTATAGATACATGATGGTCAATGGATAGATTACTATCCATATATGTCCCAAACTCACTGACTACTAGGTCAACTCTAAGGGGTGTGCTGTCAATACGATAGTTACCAGGAGTGGAGGACTCCTCGAAGGGTACTGTTATGCATTTCTTGTCATTTAGTTTTAGTCCATGTCTCTGACACTAGTTTGTCTATATAAGCCCCTCCTGCAAAACATTTGTGTGAGTGTGGGATTCAATGACAGCACCTAATTTGCAATCATCTGCAAATATACTCGGAGACCACCATCATTGGCCTTGACTTCAGAGAAGTAAATGCCAAAAAGGAGCAGTCCAAGGACTGACTTCTGAGGGACTCCACTTGTGAATGGCCTCTTTGTAGAAGTGGACTCTCCAGTTCTAACTTCCTGGGTCCTGTCTGTGAGCCACTTGACTAGCCACCAGTTGACGTATACGAGTTTGTACCCAACCTTTTTAGTTTGTCAACAATGCCAGAGTGGGGTATTGGGTCAAGGTAGGCAGTGTGAAAGAACAGTTGTGTACACTTACCATAAATGTAGATGTTAGAGTGTATTCACTGTTGCAGTCATTACATTTGGGTAATCTGCTGGCAGGTTGCTCTCAGTCGGCCTGAATAACAAAGTCTTGGGTCCTGCGTCGGTTGCTGTCTCTTCTTCCATAATGTCAGATAGTCAGGGGTATAAACATGCAGCCAATGCCATTTTATTCCGTTTTTCTTGCCCCAGATGTCAAGTGGCCCCCAAATGGGGAGCAAATATATATATATATATATATATATATATATATATATATATATATATATATATATATATATATATTTTTTTTTTTTTTAAATAAATAAATAAACAGTAAAAATATATATCCAAAAACAGAAGAGGTTGATACTCCACAACAATCGAAGCAAACCAGACGAATGAAAAAAGAAACAAGTCCTTTATTCGAATAAGTAAGCGCTTTCACGTTGCTTGGAACGCTTCATCAGACGCATCTGGTTTGCTTCGATTGTTGTGGAGTATCAACCTCTTCTGTTTTTGGATTTGTGCTTTGCCTTGGGAGGGGATACCTTACCCTGATAGTGTTCTTTTTTGTCCGAGTAAATATATATAAATGCACTTTTAGAAACATAAACTTTACCTTCATCTAAAAGCAAATACACCACAAAGGCTTTTGTGTATAGTGAAGGAAAGAAAAGGTATAGAAAGGGGATGGTGGGTGGGTAACCCGGACTGCAACAGTGAATACACTCGAACATCTACATTTATGGTAAGTGTACACAACTGTACTATGTTCTTCGTGTTTCACTGTTGCAATTGTTACATTTGGGTAGAATCCCAAAGCTACGGATGGGAGGATGGAACTAAACAGCATTAGGAGCGGCTATAAGGCCCTGCAGAACTGCAGTGGCAAAGCCTAACCTGGATTTGGAGAAGAGAGGCAAATGATAATGCTTTGTGAAGGTATGAACAGAGCTCCAAGTAGCAGCTTCTAGAATGTCTTTGGTTGGAACCCCTCTGAGAAAAGCTGCTGAAGTAGAGGCAGCCCTGGTGGAATGTGATCTGATCCCCCTTGGGCACAGGTTTACCATGGTGCAAGTAGCAGAAACGAATGCAGTGGCTTATCCACTTAGAAATAGTCTGCTTTGATATAGCCTTCCCCTCTGACCCTGCAGCAAATGCTACCAGTAGTTGCTCAGACTTTTAGAAATTTGGTCCTGTTTAAGTAGAATCTTAGTTGTCTGTGTACATCCAATGAATGCAGAATCCACTCCCCCTTGTTCTGCAGATTTGGGTAAAATGTTGGCAGGTGAATGGTCTGAAAAGAGCCACACTGGATACCACCTTAGGCATAAAAGAAGGATTGGTCCTGAGGGACACACTGTCCGGGTAAAATATAATAAAAGGCTCCACTGCCATGAGAGCCTGTAGTTCTGAAACCCTTCTTGCTGAAGTGACTGCCAAGAGAAAGGCTGTTTTCCAAGAGAGAAATTTTATGTCCGCAGAAGCTGCTGGTTCAAAAGGAGGCAGGGTGAGTTTGTCCAGCAAAAAATTGAGGTCCCATGCAGGAGTTGGTGATCTTTTGGAAGCCCTTAAATTTTTGGCCCCACTAAGATACTGTTTAAGCAGAGGATGAGAAAAGAGGGGAGGCTCTGTGTTGTAATGAGCCGAGATGGCAGAGGCATGGATTTTTATTGAAGAAAAAGATAGGCCCTTGTCAAGAATCTCAGTCAAATATTGTAAAATCTGAGGAATATTGGGCTTTGCTGTGTCCATTCCTTGTGATTGGTTCCAAGCACAGAATCTCTTCCATTTATCAGCATAAGATTTTCTAGTACTAGGCCTTCTGGCTTCCAAAATGACATTCATCACAGATTTACTGAGAGGTGTTGTTTGAATAATTAGTTGATCAGCCATGCTGCAAGATTCAGAGTTTGGAGGTGAGTGTGAAGAATATGATAGTTCTGCTGAGACAGTAGATGAGGTATTTGAGGCAAAGTACCATGGAGGAAGCCGAGACATATTACTTAGTAGTGGGTACCATGCTGGCGAGGCCAGTCCAGAGCAAGTAGGATCATTTTTGTTTTTTCCTGTGTGACTTTTAGTAAGACCTTGGAGAGTAGAGGCAGAGGGGGAAAGGCATAGACTGATAGGGCATCCACTTTCCATGCTTTATTGTGATGAGTTCTTGTGCAGAATTTGTCCAACTGATAATTTTGGGGAGAGGCAAATAGATCTATGTCTGGGCTCCCCCATTTCTGTGTTAACATGCTGAAGATTTGTGGATCCAGTTTCCATTCGTGCGGGTCCATAAGATTTCTGCTTAGGTCATCCGCCAGAGTATTTTGCTTTCCTGGCAGGAATTGAGCTTGAAGATGTATTTGGTAAGTCAAGGCTGTGTTCCACAAGGCCATGGCTAGTCTGCAAATGGGGTAGGAATGTGTACCCCATCTGCTTATGTACCACATAACTGTGGTGTTGTCCGTCTATCAGTAGTTGTCCTGGATAAAGTAAGTCCTTGAAGGCTGTCGGAGCATTCTGAACAGCTAGCATTTCTTTCTGGTTGATATGCAGATGCATTTGGTTTGGGTTCCATTTGCCCTGAATGCATCTCCCTGCCAGCTGGGCCCCCCAAGCATAGTCTGATGCGTCTGTAGTTAGGGTTTGGGTGGCAGGGGGTAGAGTGAATGACAGTCCTTTGTTTCAGTGACGTGTCTCTGCCCACCAAAGAAACTCCTGTTGTAGGCAGGGAATGAGAGGAATCATTGTTTCCAGACTGTGACAATGTTGACTCCATAAACTTTTTAGGTACCATTGAAGTTTCCTCATATGCAGTCTCGCATATGGAATTAGTAGAATGCAGGATACCAGGAACTCCAAAGCCTGCAGAATTTGTCTTGCAAATAACTGGGTTTTTCTTGCCATTTGTTTGAAGTATGTTGTCAGTTGACTTTGTATGGCATGAGGTAAGCCATCTGGGCAGTTGTATTCAAGCTTGCACCCAAGAATGTAATTATTTGAGAGGGTACTAGTTGTGATTTCTTTTCGTTTATGGTTTACCCTAGGCATGCTAGAAGCCTTTTTACAAATGCCAGATGTTGAAGACGAGTGTCCTTGTCCTCTGCTTGACCTCTGCTTGAATGAGACAGTTGTCCAGATAAGGGTAAATTTGAATGCTTTTTTGTCTGCAGAACGCGATTACTGGTGCCAGGCACTTTGGCTTATCTACTGCGCCCAGGGTCTTTACAAAGGGCAATGCAGAGAATTGGTAATGCAAAAAACCTGCTTTGCAGTGGAGGTATCTTCTGCATGATTCCCTTATTGGGATATGCAGGTATGCCTCTTAAGTCTAGAGTTACTAACCAAGCATTCATGCCTAGCATACGCAGTAGCTGTTGTAAAGTCAGCATTTTGAATTTTGGAATGTCCAGGAACGTGTTCAAAATCGATAAGTCCAGTATTGGACGCCATGAATTGTCTTTTCTGGGTACCAGGAAAAGTCTTGAATAAAAACCTTGTCCTTTTTCCTTTTCTGGTTCCGGATGAATAGCCCCCATATCCATGAGGGACATGAATTGTTTCTGGGCCTCTGCCCACTGGTTTTATGGCAGATCTGGCCATCCGTTTGGAATTGGCAAAGTATGGACATGAAATCTGTACCCCTGGGATACTATGTTTAATACCCACTTGTCCTGGGTAATTAACTGCCAATTTTGAGCATGAAGTGCTAGTTTTCCCCCCAAGGGGGCTGCCAAAAGATAAGTGCTTGGTGATGGTAGAGGAAAGTCATTGAGACTGCTTACTGTAGGGTTGTGCTTTGTTTCCTCCAGATTTGGAGGTAGAGGCACCCCATTGCTTTGACCTGTAAGAACCCTGTGATTGGTATCTGGAGCCTTTTGAGTGCCTGGATTTGCCTTGAGTGGCTCTGTTGGGCACAGGAAAGAACCAATTTTTAGTAGGCCAGTGTCTACTGAACCTGGGTGGCTGCACTTGCAAGAAATCTTTTACAGTTTGCATAGATTTAGCTTTGCCTTCCATTTTCTTTAAAACCTCTTCTGCCTTATTACCAGAGTATCATGCTGCAAAGGGGCATCCAACAATTTAGCTTCAACATGATCAGGCAGATTTTGCTCCTTGAGCCAGGCATGCCCTCTAATCACAGATCCAGTAACGGTGGTCCAACAAGAGGCCTCCAAGAAATCAAAACCACATTCCAAAGGATGCTTTCCAACCTGTTTTGCTGAATGCAATAATTCTTGTAACTATTTTCCACACAATCAGAAATCAACATCAGTTTCTGTTTCAGTAAGCCCATAACATGCTGTTGATATTTAAGCATATGAAACTGGCAGTTTAAGGATCTAATTGCCAAGGTTGCAGACTTATAAACCTTCTTTCCCCATCTATCCAGTGCCCTGGAATCTCTATCAGAGGGGGTAGGATTTTTGGCTGTAGAGGCCTTTACACCCTTGGGACCCTGAGAAATAGTCTCAGGATCAGCAGAAGGATTTTTGAATAGAAATTTGTGGGAGTCAGGAACCCTGTAATATCCCTCTGGCTTACTAGGAGCCGGAGGCAGGGAATCGGGAGCCATGCTTGATTCCAAAAACACATCAACAACGTCTAATACAGGAGATATTGCCAAAGGCCTATGCTGAGGAAGAAGGAACTCCCTAAGCCTCTTTTTTGATTCAGAGAAGTCCTGACTCTCCCAGTGAAAATGTTCCCTTAAAGTATGCAAAATCTCTCCAAAAGAGTAATCCTCAGCAGGAGATGCAGATGAGATGGATTCCCCTGCATCAGAATCCTGATATGGTAGAATAGAAAATTCCTGATCAAAAGAGGAATCAAAAGAAATGGAAACCTGATCTGAAGATTCATAATTGGTGCCTTGCCTAGGCCTCTTAGCAGGGGGGGGGGGGGGGATTGCTAACCGATGACATTTCAGGATAATTAAATCTTGTACCAAAATATTTAGAAGCAAAAATATACAGATGCTTAACAGTGCGTTGGTTAAATCTAGCACAAAACCGACAGCAAGGCACATTGTGATCTGGGCCTAGGCAAGGAATACAGTACAAATGAAAATCCTTATGAGGTATTTGCTTCCCACAAGTAATGCAATTATTAACTTTTACTGACATCGGTAAGGAGCAAGAAAAAGTTTTCCCAATGGGGTACTTAGCTTTAGTTTGAAGACTTCAGTTCTGAAACTCGAATACAAAAATTTCAGGAGTCGGCCGACCGGCACTTGCGAACTGCTTCTGCTTCGGGCACCACGTGGCAAGAAATACTGAATAAAATGGCATCGGCTGCATGTTTTATACCCCTGATGACCAGACGTCATGGAAGAAGAGACAGCAACCGACGCAGGACCCAAGACTTTGTTATTCAGGCAGACTGAGGGCAACCTGCCAGCAGATTACCCAAATGTAGTGACTGCAACAGTGAAACACGAAGAACATCCATTTTGCCCTCATCCATTGCTTTCGTAACCTTTTGAAAGATATCCACCAGGTGGAGTAGGCATGATCTACCCTTGACAAAACCAAACTGGGTTGGGTCCAGTGTCTGGAGGTTTACTATAGCACTACTGATCATTTCCATGATAATTCTTTCCACAGCTTTACATACAAGACTAGTGAGAGACTTCTGGGTCTGTACATGGCCCAGCTTTGTGCAGAGAGGACTGTTGCTGTTCTCCATTCATGCAGCACAAAGCCTGTTTGGAGCCTATAGTTAAATAGCAATTCCAGAAGCCCTGATGCGTCATGTTTCATGCTATTAGAAGGCATCCTGGGATACTGTCTGGGCCCACTGATGCAGTGTTCTTGCCTTAGAGACAGCATTAAGGATCTATTCCCTAGGGATAGCAGGGGGAATTATATTAGATAGTATTTCCTGAGGGGAAGAGAGGGGTAAAGTGGGACCTGAATTTATCAGCCCAGAGGTTTGCGACATCTTCTGGCTCAGTATAGGTGGGCTCCATTTGCAATGAACTCTGCACACACTTGTGTATTACCTTTGAGGTTGCGGACATAGCTAAAAAATGCTTTGTGGTTGCCCTTGACCTGGGAGGCCAGATTCACCTCAAATTTGGCTTTTGTAGACATTATTTGTCCTCCAAGACATTTGTTGTGCTTGATGAGAGTGCTTTTATCCTGCTGGGTGCTGCATTGTTGTGCTTGATGAGAGTGCTTTTATCCTGCTGGGTGCTGCACCTCCTAATTTTTGCCATGATTTTCTTCCTTCTGTCATACAGCCTATTGATTTTGTGATTCCACCAGGGTGGCGTGTTTTTTGAGTTAATTCTGTAGTTCTTCCTATGGGTACAGCTGTATCTGTGCAGCTATTAATATGCTTGTACAGGGTTTCTGTGAAAAGTTCTGCAATGTAGCAGTGTTCTTAGGGTTTACAGGGGCGTGAAATTTTGCCAGGTTATCACTTAGTAGCAGGTTAGCCTCAGAGTAGTTCCCGAATATTCCAGGTTTAGCTGGAGGTCCAGGTTTTATTTTTACTTTAAAGGAGACCATTTTGTGGTCTGATCTTACCAGGGAAGACATTACAGTAGGGGGGTGTGCAGCACGCTCCATATTAGTGAGGACCAGATCCAGTATGGCTGCACCTCTAGTTGGTATATTGACTATCTGGTTCAGGGAGTTTTTGTTTAGAAAATCCAGGAATCTCTGGGCCTGTACATTTGGTATCATATAGGATTCCCAGTTAGCAGTGGGGTAAATAAAGTCGCCCATGAATATGGTATTCGGTTGGATGGTTAGTATTACTAATAAGTTTAAATACATGATATGGGTTTCCTGGGTCACAGAAGGAGATCTACAGCTGGCAAGGAAGCGATATTGGATCTTTGGCTATGGTGATTTGAACATGGAGCAGCTCAAGTGCATTGTCCTGTTTGACCAGCCTTGAGATATAATTATTTTTGATGTAAACAGACACCCCTCCATCTTTAGTCCCTGTCTGTATAGTAGCTGGTCTACATGTATGGAAGGCATTATAATATTGCATGTTTGGTGTGCTCTCCACTGCTTTAAACCATGTTTCAGTGACCGCATGGACATCAGCATTCTCTAGGGTGAAGAGAGCTTCTAGGCAGTGGAGTTTTTTTGTTTAGACTCCTAGCACTGAGCAGTAACACCTTTAGATTTTCTTAGTTTTGATTTCCTATGTTGGAAGTACTTTTCGGTTAGGCATTGCCTAAAAAGGCACTATGGGGGAAGATCATTTTTTAGCTAATATTCGAAGGCCTAGAGGGGAGAGGTGCAGACCATCCCTGGCAAAGCATGGTCTGTTGACCATCTCCTTCCAAGCTGGCAAATACTGTACCCCTTAGAATGACACCAGAATGTAAGTCAATTATTAAAGTCAATCCCCTTTTGTTCATACTGTGGCATCATCCTTGGAGAAGGTAAAATGCTGCTCAATGCTAGGCTCATACCAGCCTGAGACACATACTATGACAGCACTATGATGTCTCTTTCATGTACTCTAGGGAGGTATGTCTCAGGTCATTTACTCTCAGATGGTACTTGTGGGTCCAGTGACCTGAATGCGTGCGTAATGTGGTGAATCCTAGCCCCTGATAAGCAGCTGACCGTGACTTTCTCCTTACTCAGCCTGGTGAGAGGGACATCAGTGTGTCTCATGATGGAGTCTCCAATGACCAGAATGTTGGCTTGCCTTACGGGCTTAGACGTAGATGCTCCATGAGATGCGGTTCTATGTGTTGATGTGGGTGTTGATTTGAAAAAGAGTGCATTTGGGGTTGCGGAGGGTATTTGTTACATGTATCTTGTCTAGGTCTTTCTGGTTTAGGAAGGTTACATTTAAGTGCCTCAGCATATGTGGGTCTACATGTCTGCTTTGAATTGTGTGTGATGGGTGCAGCGTGTGTACTACTGGCAACCTTATTGACATTAGGCATACTTTCATGTGAGAGCTTTACCTCCAGTGACATTGTGTAACTACATCTCTCACATACCATATCAGTTTGCTTGAGAATTAACTGGTCAGTAAACATGAGGCAATTTCTACATTGTTTCAGGATAACCATATCCACCAAGCTGTCAACGGAGACAGTGGGAAAGTTCATATCCATGGCAACAGACTCATTTGTACTCATTAGATAGCTGGAGTGAAAATATAAAGCAATGTCAGGAGTATTCGGTTTGCAACTCTGGGGACAGTACTTGTCACTGCAAACTAGTTGTCCTGTGTGGAACTAGGTACTGGAGAAATTTCAATCATGCTTTTACAGAAAAATGTCACTCAAGGTGTTTGAGTCTATGCAGTGCACAGCCACACACTTGAGGGAAAAAGTACAGTTTTGTACCTACCATAAATGTAGATGTTCGAAGATCCACATTGCTGCAGTCAACTGCTTGGAGTCCCCGCTGTCCCTCGGTGGCCCGAATATCAGAGTATAAGGCTGCGTCGGTCAAAGGCGCATTGACTGACATCAGGGGACGTCAAATTACAAATGCATGACGTCACGTCACATCCATTTCCTTTTTTCAAAACCAAGAGTCATGTCTAAAAAAAAAAAAAAAGGTCAAAACCCATAGACAACAACTAAACAACCAAAACAAAATATATGTACAATATATACACAATATACACAATATATAATATGCCTCATATGGATAACCCAACTCACCTTAACTCAAATAACCAGGGGAGAAGTATTATGGTTTATTGACTGCTAACATCTGGATCTTCTGAATTTCTACATTTGGTGGTTACAAACAAAACTGTACTATGTTCTTCATCTCTGCAGCTAGCACAGTTAATCCTGCAGGAAGAGCAAAGGAGAGGAGAGGGAGGATGGATGTAAACTAAGCTGCCAAAGAGAAATTGCAACAATGCCCAAGCAACAGCCAGTGGTATGCCACTGCTCATGAAGTGGTGGTAAAGGTGGTAAGGTATGCAGAGGTAATGAGAACTCCCAGTGGCCAAATCCAAAATATCCCACACCCACAAAGCCAGCTAAAAATGAAGTGCAGTTAGCCCTAGTGGGAATTGATCCTAGCCAGAATCAATTGGAATGCCTTAGAATAATAACGAAAATATGCAAACAAATCAAAACCTAATCCACCTAGATATTTGATACGGGCATCGGCTTGCCCCATCAAAAATAAAAATAAAGAAAGAGATACTCTGAACACTTTAGTTCTGTCCAAAAATCGCAACTGTGATTGTTGATCTAATGATAAAAAAAATCTTTTCTAAATGCTTTTTATTTTTTTAAAAGTAGAAAAAAAGTTTGCAAGGAAGTAGTGCCACACTAGAAACCACTTTAGGCATACAGGAAGGATTGAAGCATTAAAGATACCCTATCCTTATGGATATGTAGAGAGGCAATAACACTTATCAACAAAAAAAGCAGGGCTCAAAAAAGCAGGTAATGGCCAATTCAGCACCACTAAATTGAGAAATATTTCAACTCAGGGTACACTGCATTCTCAAAAGTCAACTCAGCAGTAGCTCAACACTCATTGAGTGAACAAGAGTGAGTAAGAGCAAAGCTTGAGGGAAGGATGAAGCTTTGAGTAGGAGCCCAAATTGCTTGATTCTTGGATGAAGAAAACAATCTTGGACAACAGTTGAACAAAATGTGAAAACACTGCAGCATGGTCACATGGTGAAGTGAGCTAAAATCTTTGTCTAACAACTCAAACCTTAATCTAACAACACACTAAGGAATAACAGGCAGAACAAGGTCATTGGCAGCTGCACTTCAAAACAAAATCTCTTGCATTTATCTGCGCTACACTTTCCTGTACTAGGCCTTCAAACTTATCTGCCTACATTTCAAACTGTAATTGTCCTCTTGCCTGAGGCTTGTGAGCACAAAACCCTGTATGGCTGTTAGGTGAAGAGAGAGACTGACATTGAGCAATGATGCCAATCTGTTAGGCACAGAGGTGGAATGAGTGGCAAAGGCCATGGAGCAAATCATGACAGGCAAATGTCAATGGGTACCAGTAATGTCGAGGAAAGCTAGACTATCAAAATCATCCTCTATGGAATTTGTCTGCTGTTCAGGCATACCTTTGGGAGAAGCTATGAAACTTGGTCCTTGGGCATACATGAAAGATTTTCTTTTAGAAGAGAAAGAGCATGGAAAGAGCAGATTGTTCCCATTTTTGTCTTTGAGCAAAACTTTGGACAAAACTGGGGGTGTGGAGTGGTTTAGTTGATCTATGTCTGGCAGCTGCCAGGACACTGGCTGAAGGAAAAATACATGAAGATCAGTTGAGCTGTATGGGGATTCACAGGATTTGTCAAAATCATTGCTCTGCTAAGAGGTGGAGTGCCACCGCTTGTCACCTCAACACATCTGCTAGCTGTTGTCTGAGAGCAGTCTACAAAATCAACAAATGATTTCTGAGGATTGACTGAGCAAGATCCACCACATTCCATGTGCCACTGTGCTTAGAGGATGTTGTCTGTTAGAATCCTTGTTTGTACTGGAAAGAAGTTTTTCCTTGCTAGCTATTAAATCAAAACACCCTGCTGTAAGCTCCATGTTGATATAAGCCTTGACTAACTGGACGGCCACTTGTTTGTTGATTGTTTTGTGTTGTAGATGAGCCCCCCACTTTTTTTGTTTGAGGTCTACTTTAGATTTGCTGACAAAGCCTGGGATCCCTGCAAGAGATCCCTGTGTTAGGTGACTGGCCCTGGCCTCCACCATAAAGAGCCTTTTGAATTAGTGACATTCTTGAGCCACCATAAAAAATTCCTTGTGAAGCAAAGTGGCCATTTGAATGACAGTGTCCAGAATGACTCATACCAAGTCCTGCATTTTTTGAGAGATAACCACTTGAGGCCATGAACCCTTTACTTGCATGACTGTCCTTGCAGTCAAGAGGACATGAATAATAGTGTTGGGAAGACTGTTGGATAGACTCTTTGTTTGTCGGGGGATAGATAGGCCATCTGGATTGGACTCTTCAGTCTCACACCCAAGCCTTTTTAAAGGCCAGAAGGAGCTAGACTGGACCCAGAACACATTCTGAGAATACCTAGGCATCTGCTTTTAGAATTTACATTGTAGAATTCTGAGAATATCTAGACCTTCCTATCATGAGCCAAAAGATGATGAAGACAGAAAATCCCTTGAGAGAGTCCTCCTCAAAGCCGCAAAGCTTCCTGCAGCAACCTGATAGGAACATGACAGAGAAAGCCTCCTAGAAGCTAACTTTCGCGCAAAGTAGAGAACTGAAAAGGAAGCCAGCCAGCAACAACATGAACTGGATAATGAGAGAAACCCTGAGTCCACAAACGCGTAAGCCTCCTTGAGATCAGAGTTACCATCCCTTGAAGGTACACCTTAGCGAGAAAAGAGTAGATAGCGTGGCTGTTCCTTACTTAGAAGCTCAGATAAGTGTTGAGGATAGATACATTTTTGATTGGGAAATGTCCAATTTGTTGAGGAGGAATGTCTGGCATGCCTTTGAAAGAGGCCCCTTTCTGGCATAGGGTTTTCTGGTATATTTCTTGGAAATATCAGTCTATTTGCTTGTGAGCCCAATTTCTTTGTGCCTCTTAATGGAGTGACCTTTGAAAGGCAAAGGTATGGCCATGTTCTTGGTGAGTGAGTGTGAAGGTCTGCATACCCATCTGGAGGCAAAGGAATGGACCTGAAGATTCTTGAAATATGTATGATATCCAATACCCATCTGTCTGGGACCTCTCTGTCTGGCAGCTGAAAAGGCCCTAGAATTCCCTCTGTGCTGGAAAAGATGACCCCAGCCTCACTGAAAGATGGTGCTGGCTGGGTCATTGGAGCTGCCTGAAAAAGCCCTACCTGCCCCTGCCGACTTAGCCTTGTCTTCCATTTCTTTAAAACTGCCTCCCCGAGAGAGTCCTGAAGACGCTGAGACCCACCAAGCATTGGATCTAGAACTAGCAAAAATCCTTTAGATAAGTCTGCCAAAGACTTAGCCTTGTCTTCCATGAGACTGAAAACTGCAGCGAACCCTAAAAACAGTAACAGGCCTTGTCTCCCATTCCAAAGATTAGTTTTCCATGGTCAGATAAACTTTTGATCCACCAGCCAAAATTAAGATCTAGAAGACTGACATGCATCCAGCATTTCTACTTAGAGGCCTGTACAGCATTTGAACTTGTAGCACTGAAAACTTACCCACCAAAGAGGAAACAGGCACTGGAAGAAACATAACTCTTTATTGCAAAACCCTTCATGAGCATCAACTTTAGACATCAACTCCAAACAGATAACCCCCCTATTCAATGAATGTGGAAGCAATAAATTCCTGGCTCTGAAGCAGGAACCTTAGATTTCAACTGTAGTGGCAGATGAATTGGGTTCTAACCCCCTCTTTATCTGCAAAGGCAGTTAAACTTGCAAGAAGCCAAATAGACCTTAACTGGCCTTCCACCTAGGTCTGCCTAGGACTGCTAAAAGAAGGGCAGGAACCCTTATTCCCTGACATTTTCCTCTGGTTCTGCCTGAGGACCCTAAAAGATTCCAGGATTAAGAAGAAACCTCTTGGAATACATCTTCTTCCCACATCAGGAACAGGAGGAGGCCAAGAACTATGCTGCAGTAAAACAAAATTCCTAAGCTACAAAAAGGAATCCCAGAGAGTCTGAACTTCCATTTAAATGTAAAAACAACCCCCCTAAGCATCCCTGGAGAAAAATCCAAAACCTGACTTAGAGAAGGAGTAGAATCAGATCATGGAGGACCTTATTTAAAGAATAAAATCCTCAGGATGGAAAGCAGAAGCAGACAAATCGAAAACAGTCAGGAGGGAAACACCAGAAGGTAGAATCACCTCCCTCAAGACTCAGAATAGAGCCAGACCCACTGGGAAGTAAATCTTCTGCCTCGGTAAGCATGTGCCTGCTCATAATCCCCCCTGACAGAACCACACATAGGCTAAATATCAGGAGGGCTAGACCTGCCTCTAGAAAGGTACCTGAGCAGAAAGAAGGCCTAGACCCCTTAAGAAGGGAGCGAGTACAGTTAAGCGAGAAGCCCAAAGCCTTTGAACTGCCCTAGTCCTTGCCCTTCTTTGAGGAAGGGAAGTTCTACAGGGACGACAGAGGCCTCTGCCCGAACCACCAAGACCAACCTGGCAACCTCTAAAGAACCCTTTATAGTCGGACTGCCTCCTCAACAGCTTTACACCCAACAACGTCGTGCTCAGGTCCCTGGGAAGAGTACGCCTCCTTATGGAATATTCCTCTGCACTGAGGGTTTAAACAACCTATGGCCCAATTTGCCGGCACATAGTCGTTTATTGAGCATATGCTAAAAAGCGACACCCTCCGAGACCTTATTAACATACAACAAGGTATACACTCTGAATGAAGTAATCCTAAACCGTATCTGTAACCACAAGAACTACAGTTATTCACGCCACTGAAATCCGGCAAACCCACTTACTGGTAAAAAACCAAAATTTTAGGGCTACAAAAACCAATATTATTCAGGACAATGCGACATCCCCGAAACCCTTCAGAGCGCCCGAACCAAAAACTGTTTGCTTCGCCTAATGACACCAACTGTTAGGACTGCAGCAATGTGAGATGAAGAACATCTAATACGTAGAGACTGAAAATTTAAGGATGAAGTATTTAAGCAGATATTCTGAAGTCAGAAACAAATCAAGCAATATGTACTGAAAACAAAGAGTTAGCTTGTCAAGAATGATGATAAAAGGGGAGTCAAATGTATGGCTACAGCTTGGCTACTAGTGCTGGTCTCATCACAGCTTCACACTGCTGGGATACAATGCTCCTTTGGTTCTTCTCTCACCAGAAGCAAAACATTAGCACCAATCACAAGATGAGAAGACCACAGCCTTTTTTGTGTTCCACTGTATTGTTCCAGATGATGCAAGGGTCTGTAGGCTAGTTGTAGCCTTTTCCTGGTAGATGCCTTTAATAGCAAACAGACTGATCAGGATCATTAAGCCCAGACAACTCACTGTCCAACCAGAAACAGTCAGCAACCAATGCACTCTGCTCCTTCTCTCACCAGGAGCAGAAATAAGCACAAATTCCAAGCCGTCACTTCTGAAGCAGTTATTATCCTTTCTGGTGATAAGCAATCTCCAGGAAATAAATGTCCCCGTGCTCTTTCCCTCAGCAGAAGACAACAGAAGCACTAATCCCAAGATGACTACCGAGACAGAATGTGGGCTATCCAATAACCGGTGGTCTTGCAATAGAGGTTTAAAGGTGAGATGAAAAAATGGGTTAATATTATAAACACTGCAGTGTGCACTAAGCAGTTAGATATAAAAAAGGGGGTAACTAAAGTTTCAGCTGTTTAAGTGGACAGCCATTAAATTTTAAAAAGAGCAAGATAGATTAAAATGGGGTAGACACTTTTGTTTTCTGGCTCTATGGACTACAGCGGGATGGCCAATAAATTTAAACAGGTGAAGGGAAATGATTTGACAAAACACGGTGTAAAGAAAACAAATCACAATATACAAAATTGAAGAAGGCAATAAAGTAATACAAAATAAAAGAAATCAAAAGCAAACTAACCTTTCCCTCTCAGCAAGTTGGGTCCGAGTCTTAGTGAGCTTTTACAGTAAAGCTTTATGAATTATATAACATTTACGTTGTTTTCTGACAATGTTTGCAGTCTCTCCCTTTAGTGACAAATTCCAAAATCCATGCAACAGTCTCACAGTCACACATGGAACCTTACATTACTCTGTTTTAGTCACTGTATTATGAGCATGCTTCTACTCTATGTAATTGTTTAGAAAGTAAATTATGGTGGTTGGTCTTAAAACTGCTTTTGTACTCTTTAAGCTGTCAACTTCATCTCACTGGTTACAGAATAAAAATTGTGATGGTCTTGATGTAATTTGAATGTGAAATTTTGGAGCTTTTCTCTCTTGCGTTTCCCTGAAATGAGTGTTTCCATCCAGTCAGACTTTCCTGGTAAACAAAAACAAACAAATAAAAATAAACAGAACAGATGACATGATTTATTTTTATTTATTTACTTAATATCTGTTGACCAGGAAAGTCCGACTAGGACAGAGCCTATTTTCAGCGGAAGCCCAGGGAGAAACGTTCCAGATACAAATCTTTGGAATATGGAAGGAAACCGCTCATGCGAATACAGGGAGGACATATAGACTCCAAACATAAGGCACCCAGCCAAGAACCAAACCGGAGAACCTCTTGCTGTGAGGTGACAATGTTAACCGCTGCCCAATGCTTCAATACAGAGAGCAGAAGGAACCAAACTGCTCTAAGTACTACAGATTAGATGTTCAGAATCTCTTCCATAGGTTCAAAGATTCACAGATGATTACTAGGCTATGGTTAGACCAAGTAAGACTGTTCAAAACTTGCAAGTTACTAGCTCCTACCTAAAAGATGGGACATCTCCTAGACTCCTTGGCAATGTTACCAGGCAATGACATGCCTTGGAGATTCAAAAAGCACATCCAATCACTTGTGAACAGACCATGAAGGACAAACTGTGCCATGACCATGCAAACGACTCTTTGGGAATGTACTGGCATCTTAAGCTGAGTAATGGCCTGAGGTCATCTGACTTCAAGGTGAATAAAAGAACATGAAGTACAAGTATAGCACTTTCTGGTTAAGTGGGACCTTTTGAATGTCTTTCTTTAACAGCAGGCTGTGTATCCCTAATTTTACAACCATTTTCTGATGGGGGTGAAATGTCATACACAGTGAAAAAATGAGGCCTGGGGAAAGTGGCAAATGGAAGAGAATACCCTCTGGATACCATTTTCCTGCTTCATTTGTGTGAGATGGCCTGTAATGTTGACAGGTGGAGAGAAATGATCAGCCCTGACATCTACAGAGGTGAGAGGTCAACAAGGTCTCAAACAGCAGACTACTGCCCTCTCAAAACAGACTGTGGTACTTCTAGTCATGCTGAAAACATTCTCCTGGGATGGTGTCAATTCTGGGAGTTGTTTTTGACTCTGCTACCTCTGTCAGAACCTCCAAACCTATTCTGAAAGATACACCAAAGCCAAAGCTGACAGAAGTTCTGTTGATTCTGAGAAAATAAGTACAATAACTTAACTACAGCCTTGGAGAGTGTACTACCCCACTCTCCTGTGTGTCAGTTTTTACTGTAGGACTGAACATGACATTCATGAAACTGGATTTGTTACATGGAGACAAGCACGGCAGTAGACAACTAATCCCATTCTTGCCACACCAGCTGAACCATCCACAGCTCTGTATGCAAGTTAGATAGCCTGGTTAGCCACAGAGCAAAGGGTTGACAGTTGGGACTACAATTTGATTTTCAGGACAGAGCTTGAGGCAATGCCTGCAGAGTGCAAGCACTTTAATCAGCTAACTCCTTCTGGATCTTCAACATGTACACCATGTGATTTAATGCCCTCGGAGAGAAAGTACAGGATGTAAATGCATACTTCTCTAGTCTGTCCACTGCATGCAACTCTACGAGGAGGATGGCCAGCTGTGGCCTGAGGTGTGGGGCCTTAAGAGTAGCTGAGAAATTATGGAGTCCAACAAAGTCTCCTGTCACCAGCAAGTCTAGCCCTTAGCAGTCCAAAATATTTCTTGTGGCCTTCTAAGGACAGATGCCAACACACTGGTGTTCTGCCACCGGTTTTGGGTGATCAGCTAAGCCTTTCATCAGCCAGAGAACCATCCAAGAGGATGAGCTAGGGAGCTGGAAAACCTCAGCAAGTATACATTCTTACTGGAAGGAGTGTCCTGAGGACATTTTACTTTTGCTCAGATGAATTCCAATACCTGCCAAACTTGAAGTCATTAGATAAAAGCATGGGAGTGTTCACCCCTGATCGTCATGCATGTCCAAGGTAGGGAACTCATCAAGAGAGTGAGCCTTGTCTCTTTCACTCTCCCTTACCCCCAGAACCTACAGGTGTGAAAGACAGGAAGGGGGGGGGGGGGGGACTAAGATCTTGACATTATGACTGCATCTTGGCAAAAACACTCAGTCTCTCCATACTGGTCTAGGGGGGAACAGGCAAACAAATAAAAAAGGTCCCTGGGCCATAGTCTGAATCATTGAAGGGGTCAGCTTATGCAAGGAAGAATTCACCATGGAATCACGAACAGCAAGGGCCCCATATTCAAGGTCGAGGTAGACCACCACCTAAGGACCAATGACAGACGACAGTAGGCCTAATGCCCAAGTCAAGAAGATCAACCCAACATTGATAATGATGTACCAAATCCAATCCTTAAAGGTGCAAGCAGCAACTAGTAGCCCACTTTGGGAAGCACTGACTTCAGGGAAGGGATTTGAGGTCCCAGAAGTAAAGATGTCAAAGATTGCCCTGGCACAGATACCCCCGATATTGAAGAAAGCACTGGCCCTGAAGGAAGAGGGGTCAGAAATAACCAATATTGATGGCAAGGTTGACATCAGAGCCATTGAGATTAAGTGTCTCAACCCTGACTAAGCTCTTTAAATTGACAATTCAGTGGGAGATGGCTCCTATTAACTTAACTGTAAGGGCAAACTGTGCAACATACTTTCTGCCAGCCTTGCATACCTAAAATTCACATAGAATTTGATAAACGCAAAGAGAAAAATATTGTGAAGTGAATATAAAATCTGGAAAAAACTAAAGCAATATGTAAAATATAAACATTTTGAATGATACTTGTCCATGCATGCAAATATGTTGGTCTGTGTCTGGGAGGCAGAGAGAGCAGTAGAGAGACAGTTTTACTGTCTGGACCACTGTAGCATGGTTAAGATAAAACACTGGGCTGCACCAGATAATGAATCCTATCAGCCAGTTGTACCCCAATCTCACCAGTGTTCCTTACCCATTCTTGCATACCACTGCTTATTTGCACATCAGCTGGGTTTTATACTTTGTGATAAACTTCACATAAGTATGGAGTCCTGTGACAATACAAACCTCACTGGATTGATGCGCTGTTAGTACAGCCAACCCTCATACGCTGGTGCATTAATGATGTTGAACAGCAGAGTTTGCACTCCATAGGGCACAACAGGAATTAGCTGTATGCCATAAAACACAACAGGAATTAGCGGTATACCACACAACACATACTATATTCTGATTAGCTTTATTTATTAACTAATGCAGACATGTTTTTGCGCATGTAATGTGGGCACGAGTGAGAATGTGAAATTGTGTGTTGAGAATAATAGCACAGATTTAAAACACAGTGATGCTCACCTTACTACCTTTGCTTCCAAAGCTGCAGTGTGGCATTTCGTTAATCAAACACACCTCTAATAAAAAGATGTAAAATAGTTCCACTACAGTTTTGGAACACATTGTAGCTGGTTCTGAACTGCATTACTATGGGGTATTCATGCTATCTGCCTCATTGCATAGCCACAATATAGTGCTTGCCTGAACAAAACCCAGTAACATTAGCTCTACAGATCTGCCCACAACTCTCTCTGAAATAAAGGTTGCCATCCTCCTGAATTTTTCCTTTCCCAGGTCCTATGCAGTATGGACCAGGTCTCTGAATCTTGGCTAAAATCATAAAATGAACACAATTTCTACTTATACATTTCACACACTGCAAGAAACCATGATGTTCAGTGCATACACAGCACAATTTCTTAGCAAGTAGACAGTTAAAATATGACTGAACATTTGTGGCAAATACAGGTCTTACCAGAAGCTGATTTTTGCTAGATTAATGCCATAATGTAAGCAAGGATGCATTAAAGAGATTATAATTAGGCCTGCTAAACTGCAGTTGGAACAGCTTGATTACCAAGATAATCAAATCCAAGAAATCTATGACTGGAGATTTGCACTCTTAGGTTTGCAGGTAGAGTGCCATTTACTGTGTGAATAACCTTGGTCATAAAGAAAATTTGTTTACTGTTTCTAAAGTAAGGTATGCGTCTCCATTCATAGCCCACAGTTTTCCAAGAATCAATACTGTGCAGGCTGTGTTATAGTGGGCTATATGTAAGATTTGCATGATTTGTAATGACTAATGAAACTGTTAAGGGACTAGAATAGCTCTTGTTTATACTACAGTTGTATAGGTTATGAATTACAATGTCTGTACCTTGTTCTGTGGAAAACTAAGGATGTGCTTGCTATTTATTAAGCAACAGACCCCCACCTTCCAAATAAAGCAGCCCTAACCTTCAAGAAGAAAATCCCTAATGCCTATTCACTGTTTGCAGCTACTGCCAGTACCACAAGTCACGGTCAGTGGTCTTCACATAAACAGAACTGTATTCAGGATGTAGGGCTAATTACCCAATTAAAGAGCCAAATCTCTGAACATTCTCTGTTCAAATTCACAGGGAGGCCAGTAGTTAAGAGGTACATGCGTTTCTGAAGGCACCATTCTGTTTTAAAGTACTGTACTGTTTACACTCCTTAGACAATATTCCTTATGCCATCCTGTACAGAAAACTGAATGTGCTTGGGAAATAATCCAACTGCTACATAAAGCTTCCCTTCGCAATACATTTACTAAATCTAGTTTATCAACATACACCAGGGACTTCACTTCCATTTCCTACTAGTTAGCAAGGTCAGAAAAGTTTTCCGAGAGTACCTGTTACTACTGGAATTTGAACTGTAGCCAAGAAACAATTCAGGGGAAGTGCACTGCCCTTCTGAAAACCATTTTAAGAAAATTGGAAATACGACAAAGGCTTATGCATTCCAATGTTTCCATGTTTTTGTTTTTTTTCCATCAAGATAATAATTAGATTGTTTTTGTTCAAGAAGGAACACAGAAGTTAATGCCTGTTCAAGAAGGAACACAGAAGTTAATGCCTGTATCTCTCTTGAGATTGTGTATGTCTAGGATCAACAAAGATTCAAAGAAACTAAGACAGGCCATAAATAGAAATGTGTTTTTAAAATGCCTCTGACACATTTCTAGTCAGTTTTTTGAATTTCACAACTCCACTGATGCTCACTATGTACTTTATGCAATTCATAATAGTGGTAAGGAGGCAGAGCTTATACTAGTAAACAGTGGCCACAAGCCAGTGATTAGCCCTGAACAGAGTAAAAGCATCACAGGACCTTAACAGTCACAGCACCACACATTCACACTCTCATGCCTAGTGCAAAGTGATTCGATAATCAAAAATTCCTTACCTTTGCACTACACTAGGTAGTGCACAAAGTGCTGAACATTTCCACAGCATTATGAAAGGTGTCTCTGACAACTGATTTTGCAGGTAGAAAAGCTTTCCCTATGATCATGGCACTGAACTTAAAGTGAACTTTAACTACCATGATGTCACAGAGATTAAAGTATGAAGTGCGTCCACAGACTTTAATGGCAGCACTACCGTACATGCGCTGAGATGCAGCCATTACAGTCTATGGACACAGTACTCGTACTCCATACAGTGATGTCAGAATGGACCACAGTAGATTTATTTGGCCAGTGACTTAATAAAAACTTTACAAAGCTTTTTATTAAAAACGTCCCACATAAATACTAGATGCACAATAGGCTCATAGGATGATACTAGGTTATTGGTCCAGAGGCCCTTATAAGCCTAACCAAGGATATTGCCCATGTTCCCTCAAAGTCAGCACCTGTTTCCCTATATCCAGCAGGGACAAAGGGGGGAGATCCCAGGGGTGTATCTTCTGTTTCCCATCCAGTCACCAAGATTCCTCTTAAAGAGCGCTACAGAGGTACCCTACTTGACATGGAGAGGGAGTCTATTCCACAGATGGGGAAGTCTTTGGGACACAAATCTATCCCGCCAACAAGATCTGTTAATGTCACAGACCAGGTTAAGTTCTGGTGTGCGGGTTCCGCGAGGGGAATTTGACTTGCGGATATGCAGCAACTCTGTCAAAGCTGGGTCTGGGATGGCCTGGTACGCCAGACACGGGGTCACCTCTGGGCGGTCTGTAACAGAACAAGTAGAGGGACAGGGATTTTAGCCCATCTGTAAAGGATAGGTGCTAGAGACCCGGATTTTCGTAGAGAGGAACCTCTGTGGTCTCTCCAGTTGCTGCATGTGCTTGGCAAGGTACATGCCAAAAGGGGCATTGTACTTGATAATGGGTCTGATAAGGCAGGAGCACAGAGATGTTATGACCTTGTTCCTGGATGAAATGCTCTTATTTATGAGGAAGGCCATGTAGAAAGCCTTCCATACAATGGAGGCAATGTGGCAGTCAAAAGTCAGGTTGCTATCAACCTGGGTGCCTAAAGTCCCTCAAAACTGACTGCATGCTTAGTACGTTATTAATGTGATAATTAGTGGGGATGCCATTTTCCCCAAAGGGGATAATGATGCATTTCTTGACATTCAGTTTAAGACCATGCTTCTGGCACCAGTCATTAGTTTGGGTAAGGCCCTCTTGGAGAATGTTCACACGACTAGGAGAATTTAAGGCAGCACCCTGCTTGCAGTCATGTCAGCCACAGACCACTGGTTTTGACTTGCATCTCAGAAAAGTACATCCCAAACAGTAGAGGCCCCAAGACCGATCCTTGGGGTACACCACTCGGTATGGGTCTACTACTAGAGGAGACTTCCCCTATTTTGACCGAGTAGGTTCTATCAGTGAGCCAGTTAGCTAGCCATCTGGTAACATACAGGTTGATGCCTTGTTGGGAGAGTCATCTATTATGCCCGAGTGGGGACTCAATCACAGCACTTAACTCAGCTAGATGCCACAATGCACATATGATCATGGCTAAATCATTTTATCATCATCTATTTGTCAGTACATGTTTTAAACATGGAGGAAGCTGGAGACACTGTGAAAACCAACGGCAAAATGGAGTCACCTCTGCTGCAACCAAAACAGAAACATTGCAAACTTTATACCAATTCAGTTGATTACGTGTTGTGGGTAACCAAGCAAGTTGCAGTTTCTCTGTAACTTCTGATACATGGTCAATTACAGGCAGGCCACAAACAGATTGGATTTCCAAGCAAGTGGTGTGTACATCCCAGGATAAGTTTTGGACAGGCAAGCTATAGCCACCACAAGGGGCCTGGACAGTTATAAATTTACACAGGCTGCAGAGAGGAAAACTGAGCATATCAAAACAATCTTGGCTTGGTTTGTGATTTGTTGTGGAGTTGACTGGTAAGAGCAGTTTTATTTGAATTTATATTGCATTCGTTATCACTATTTTTAACTGTTTGTAGGTATGAAGAGACTGCTTATTAACAAGCTTTACTTTGATTCATATTTTGTTGTTTTACCTTTAGTTTCACTTTTGGTTGTGAGAAAAGGATAGGTTTTGGACAGGCAAGCTCTAGCCACCACAAGGAGCCTAGACAGCTATAAATTTGCACAGACTGTAGAGAGGAAAATTCTGAGCATATCAAAACAATCCTGTCTTGGTTTGTGATTTGTTGTGGAGTTGACCGGTAATAGAAGTTTTATTTACTTTTACTGTTAAAAGGAGGTGCAACTGTGAGCGTGCGACGTAGAGAAATTACAACTTCTGTCTGGCTGGTAGAACATGTATGGTCAGAACAACTTTATTGTATTTTATTACTTAGTTTGATATTGCTGGTATAAATCAACTTCTATGACAAAAATTAAGTTCTTTTGAAGTCTTTGCTACTGACTGTGTAATTTTTTTCCTTTGCAATATTTTATTCAATTAAAGCTGAATATGGATTCCTTAAATGAATATGCAATTAACGATTTGCTAATGCACAAGTATCTTGTACAGTGTAATAAATTCTACGCATATTTAAAGGTAAAGTACAGTTTTGTACCTACCATAAATGTAGATGTCCGAACAGGATAGCATCTGCAGTCCTAACAAATGGGTTGTCCTGTCGTCAGGCAAGCCTTTGTCGGCCGGCCGGAAAAGTCTGGGTCTCTCTGGCGCTGGTGGTGTGTCCACTTCACCTGGCGTCATCTCTGCTCCCAGATGCCAGTTGCCCTCTTGGAAAGCAAAATTTTGGATAAATGCCAATGTTTCCAAAAAGAAAATAAGCATGTATGTACATATATACAAACAAATACACCATAAGAGATCCCCAGCTAGCTATTAGGAGGGTAAATACCCTAGGGGAGTACACAGAGGAGACATCTACATTTATTGTAGGTACAAAACTGTACTATGTCCTTCAAGGATGCATCTGCAGAAGAAGAATTATGGTGTAGTTAGGACTCCTTGTAGAAAGATGTGGTAGTTCTGTGGAATTTGCTTTCCAAATGAGGATGTTCTGTGGAATTTGCTTTTCCATATCCACTTAAACAGATCTCTTATGGATTTCTTATCCACTTGGATTGTGTCTTTGTGGAAGTACTTTTCCTTCCTTCCTGTTGCATAAGCTACTGAAGCTGGTCAGTTTTTCTTTTTGGTTCTGTTACCACCTTAGGCATAAATGTAGGATTAGTTTCTCATGACACTCTATCTTGATGGAAGATTAGGGAAGGTTTACTGCCATTGGGTGTCAATTTTCTAGCACAAAGTTCAAAGTCCCATGCTGGTATGGTGGTTTCCTAGGAGGTTTTATTCTCTTGATTCCTCTGGAATATCTTGATGGAGGAATAGGACAGGCCTGTATGGAGAAGCTCTGCCAATACTCCAGGATGTTTGGCAATATCTATCTTTTGACATCTTTCCCTCTTTCAGAACTGTTCCTTCTTGTTGAAGGTATCAAAGGAATCAGGGGTAGTGTCCCACGTTCCTCCCAGACATGCTCCTCCGCATGGATACCAATGTTGTCTTGGCAATTTGGAGCTATCATCAGAACTATTGGGTTCCTCTTCTTTTTTTTTCAGTAGTTTGTGCATCAAAGAAAGAGGTGGGTGGAAATGCTCCGGCTGTCAGGTCTTTCCAACTGATAGAGAGTCCACACCTTTCAAGCCAGTGGTGGTATGTCCTTGTGCATTTTTTCTTGATGAGGTGATTTGGGGATTGAGGAATGGTCTGAAATTCTCCATAATCCTTGAATGCATTTGTCCAGCATGTGGGCCCCCAACCTAGCTGTGCCTGTCTCTGATCCTGCAAGAAATCTGCCTCCTTGAGATCTAGAGTTACCAGCAAACACTCTTGCCCAGCATGGAAAGAAGTTGCTGTAGGGTCAGCATTTTGAATTTTGGAACAATGATGATGTGTGTTAAATTTGCCCTGTTCTGTAGGTGGTACCCTTTCCACAGCTCTCATCTTTGTTAATTGAGCTATCTGTTTTTAGAGCTTCTGTTTTTTTGGTTGGTAGTTTGGCATTCCTCTTTTTTTGGGTAAGGAGTGGAAATGAAACCTGTGTAGCCTTGGTCTTTTGCAAAACCCTATGGATTGATTTCTGCCTCTGGAGCGTCTATTCCTGCCTCTCTGAGATTTAGAGGTCTGAAGAAAGGACCACCACTGGAAGGCCAGTTCCTAAACCTTGGGGGGGGGCTGAACCTGTAAGAAAAATCTGTTGTTTTTGCCTTGATTTGCTCTTCTCTTCTCTTTTCTTCATTACTTACTGGGCAGGAGAACCAAATAGACTGACCTTATCCATAGGCATCATCTAATAGTTTTGCTTTAACATGATCCACAAGACCATTCAACCATTCATGCAATGCTTGCCTTAGTCATGGCTGATCTAAATGAAGCCTCCAGTGCATCATAGCCACATATTAAAGATAGGTTACTAATGGTTACTAACCACCTGATCTCTGCTGTATTTTCACTTTCTAAAAAATATTTCTCCTGAATAATCCTTAGGCCCTGGGAGATAGTCTCAGGATCTGCAAGGGAAGCCTTGTATATGGTGATGAGTGTCCACCCTACCCTAAAAACCTATCGGGCTTGGCAGGGGGGGAGGTAAAGTATCAGGAGCAGTGCAAACATCATTAAATGCATCATCCACAACAGGAAGAACTGGAGGTATAGCTAAGGGATGCCTATGTTGTGATAGTAGAAAAAGCCTTAAGCCTTTTCTTGAAAATGAGAAATCTTGTGCCTGCCATTGGAATTGCTCTCTCATGGCAAGGTTTCCCCCTGAAGGAAAATTCTCTGGGAGAGAGAGGGGAAGAATATTCCAAATATCAATCTTCAGGCCATAGAAAAGGGCCTCTGATGGTCTGTATTGTCTGAAACATCTGTATCAGGACTGCAGATGCATCCTTGAAGGACATCAGTTGATAACACTGGTGATCTTTGTTCCTCGTATCAAAAGTTGAATGATTTGCTTACCACTGTTAGAAGCAAATCTTGACTTGATTGCACATGTGCAATTGGCATGGCTTGGAGAGCTGTTGTATCATATATTAAATGACTGGACTGATGAACTAAATAATGTTAGGCATGGAACAAATAGAAAAGATTTAGGAAATGATGCTTTTATTTTCTGCAAAGAACATTCAACTCCTATGAAACATGACGAGGCCCCTGAGAAAGTACAGTTGTGTACACCTACCATAAATGTAGATGTTAGAGTGTCTTCACTGTTGCAGTCATGACTGTAGGGTTCTCCTCTGCCGGCAGGCAGCCCTCGGTCGGCCAGAATCCCAAAGTCTGGGTCCAGCGTCGGCTGTTCAACCATGCTCCCTGACGTCAGAGCGCCAGGAGTACAAAGCTGACAGCCGACGCCATCTTCTCCAGTTTTTCTTGCCCCAGATGTCAGGAGTCCCAAAATGAAAAAGGTCCCATAACCTTTGCAAATACACCTCAGAAGAATGGTGAAAAAAGGAAATACACAAAAGTAAAAATAACAGGGAACAAGAGGGAGGGAAACCCAGACTGCAACAGTGAAGACACTAACATCTACATTTATGGTAGGTGTACACAACTGTACTATGTTCATCGTGTTTCACTGTTGCAGTCATAACTGTAGGGTAGAATCCCAAAGCTGTAAGAAAGGGAGGTGGTCAAAAAGAAGGGGTGGCTAAAAGGTCCTGCAAGACTGCAGAGGCAAAGCCTGGCCTAGACTTAGAGTAGAGAGGTAGATTGTAGTGCTTAGAAAAAGTATGCACTGAACTCCAAGTTGCAGCTTCCAAAATGTCTTTGGTAGGAACTCCCCTGAGGAAGGCCGCAGAAGTGGCAGCAGCTCTGGTGGAATGAGTCCGTATACTCCCTGGGATTTGCTTTCCATGGTGTGAATAACAAAATCTGATTCCATGAGCAATCCATTTAGAAATGGTCTGTTTTGAAATGGCTTTACCTTGGGAACTCAAGCATAAGAAACAAACAATTGCTCTGATTTTCTGATGTCCTTGGTTCTGTCCAGGTAAAACGTAGTTGTCTGTGTACATCCAAGGAATGTAAGATCCTTTCCCCTTTATTTTGAGGAGTGGGGAAAAAGTTGGCAAGTGAATAGTTTGATTTAAAGCCACTTTGGAAACCACCTTAGGCATGAAAGTAGGATTAGTCCTTAAAGACACCCTGTCTTGATGAAAAATAATATAAGGTTCCACAGCCATAAGAGCTTGCAACTCAAACTCTCCTGGCAGAGGTCAGAGCTAACAGGATGGCTGTTTTCCAAGATAAAAACTTGATGTCAGAAGAGGCAGCAGGCTCAAAAGGAGGTAAGGTGAGCTTTTCCAAAACATAGTTGAGATCCCAAGCAGGAATGGGAGGAGATCTTGGAGGTCTTAAGTTCTTAGCTCCTCTGAGAAACTGTCTCATGAGCTGGTGGGAAAAGATTGGAGGGTCTGTATTGTAATGAGCGGAAATAGCAGAGGCATGTATCTTAATGGAAGAGAGAGAGAGACCCTTATGTAAGAGATCTGTCAGGTAAAGTAAAATCAAAGGAATGTTAGGAAGAAGAGGATCAGAATCCTGAGCCTGCATCCAGGAACAAAATCTTTTCCATTTTCCTGCATAAGATTTTCTAGTGCTAGGACGTCTGGCTTCTAAAATGACATCCATAACCTGCTTGGGAAGGAAAGAAGAAATCAAATGCCCTGGATTAACCAGGCCGCCAGGCTGAGAGTTCTGACATGAGAGTGTAGAACCTGACCCTGATGTTGGGACAGAATGTTCTGAGACTGAGGTAAAACCCAAGGGGGCTCCAGGCATAGGTTTTTTAGAGTTGGATACCAAAACTGCAGAGGCCAATTTGGAGCCAGCAAGATTATCATCTTGGGCTTGTCCTGTTTTAACTTCAATAAAACCCGTGGAAGAAGAGGAAGAGGCGGAAAGGCATATCCCGAGAGGTTTCTCCAACTGAATGACAGGGCATCCACTTTCCAAGCTTCTCTGTGGAAAGTCCTGGTGCAATAATTCCATAGTTGATGATTGAGATGGAATGCAAAAAGGTCTATGTGAGGACATCCCCAGACTGCTGTTATCATCCTGAATATTTTGGTGTCCAGCATCCACTCGTGTGGATCCGAAAGGTTTCTGCTCAGACTGTCTGCCAGGAAGTTTTGTTTCCCTTGTAGAAACTGAGCTTTAAGATCTAGATTGCAAGCTAGAGCTGTGTTCCAGAGATCCATGGCTAGTCTGCAAAGGGGATAGGAATGAGATCCCCCTTGCTTGTTTATGTACCACATAACTGTGGTGTTGTCTGTCCGTATTAGCAGTTGTCCTGGTTGTAAAAGATTCATGAAGGCCAATAGAGCTTTCTGAACGGCTAACATTTCCTTTAAGTTGATATGCAAGTGCTTCTGATTCCTTTGTCCAAAGGCCCTGCAGACAATTGCCCTGATAATGGGCTCCCCAAGCATAATCCGAGGCGTCCGTGGTTAGAATCTGAGTGGCAGGAGGCAGATGGAAGGGTTTTCCTTGGTTTAGAGCACATGCCCTGGACCACCAAAGAAATTCCTTTTGAAGGCAAGGAAGGACGGAGATCAGTATGTCTAAACTGTGGCAATGCTGAGACCATAAACTTTTTAGGTACCACTGTATTTTCCTCATGTGTAGTCTTGCATATGGTACGAGAAGGATACAGGAGGCCATGTAACCCAAAGCCTGCAGAAATTTCCTTGCAGATAGTTGAGTTAAAGTTGCCAAGGTTCTGAAAGTTGAAGCCAGCTGTAATTGTTTTTCGGATGTCAGAAATGCCATCTGGGTTGTGGTGTTTAGAAGTGCACCCAGAAAAGTTATCTGTTGTGATGGGGTCAAATTTGGACTTTTTTATGTTTACAGAGAATCCCAGGAACTTGAGGAGGTTCTGTACAAATTCTAGATGCTGGAGTAAGACATCCTTGTTGTCTGCTTGAATTAGACAATCGTCCAGATAAGGGTAAATTTGAATTCCCTTGAGTCTGCAGTAAGCTACTACTGGAGCCAGGCATTTGGTGAAGACCCTGGGCGCAGTAGACAATCCAAAGGGCAGCACAGAGAATTGAAAGTGCCTCGATCCGGCCTTGAACCTGAGGTATTTTCTGTGATCCTGCCTGATGGGAATGTGTAAATATGCCTCCTTTAAATCCAAAGTTACCATCCATGCATCTCTGGACAGCATTGGAAGTAGCTGCTGTAGAGTAAGCATCTTGAATTTTGGAATCTCTAGAAAGGTGTTTAAGACAGACAGATCCAGAATGGGTCTCCATGAGTTTTGCTTCCTTGGGACTAGAAAGAGCCTTGAGTAAAAACCTTTTCCCATCTCCGAAAGTGGAACGAGTTCTATGGCATTCATAGCCAAAAGTGCTTCCACCTGGTTTAAGGCCTCCGTCCATTGATGTTTTGGAAGGTCTGGCCATCCGCTTGGCCTTGGCAAGGTATGAAAATGGAATTTGTAACCTCTTAAAACCACATCCAAAACCCACTTGTCTTGGGTTATTTGAGTCCAATTTTGATAAAAAAAAGAGAGAGTTTTCCTCCGAGAGGGGCTTCCAGGCAAGACGTTCCTGTAGCCCAACAGAGGGAGTCATTGAGTTCGTTTCCTTTGAGATTGTGACCTGTCCTCTCCTCCCCTAGGGGTGGAAGCAGTCCACTGTCTTGGGTCTATAAGAAGCTTGTGTTTGAGGCCTTCCTCTGGAGCGTCTATATCTACCCCTCTGAGGCCTGTCTGAAGTGGAAAAGGACCAATTTTTGAAGGCCAATTCCTGCTAAATCTAGGTGGCTGTACTTCTAAGAAATCTTCAACTGTTTGCATGGATTTCGCCTTATCCTCCATCTTTTTAATCACCTCTTCAGCTTTTGATCCAAACAAAACATTATGCTGAAGAGGAGCATCCAATAATTTAGCCTTTACTTGTTCAAGCAAATTTTGTTCCTTTAACCATGCATGCCTTCTTATGACTGTGCCAGAGGCCGCAGCCCTACAAGAAGCCTCCAAGGCATCAAATCCACAGTGTAAACCATGCTTCCCAACTTGTTCAGTGGCATGCAATAAGTCATGTAATTCCTTATCATCTGCAAAGACAGAAATGGAAGTAAGCTTTTGTTTTAAAACAGACAAGAGAAATTGCTGGTATTTTAGCATATGAAACTGACAGTTTAAAGCCTTAATGGACAAAGTAGCAGAAGTGTACACCTTTTTGCCCCATCTTTCTAAGGATCGAGAATCCTTTTCAGTAGGAATGGGATTTTTGGCAGAAGCGGCCTTAACTCCCTTAGGACCCTGAGAAATGGTTTCAGGGTCAGCAGAAGGGTTCTTGTATAAAAACTGATGGGAATCAGGAACCCTGTAATATCTATAAGGCTTAACAGGAGCAGGAAGAAAAGAGTCAGGGGTTAAGTTAGCCTCCGAAAAGGCATCATCCACAATATCCAAAACAGGAGGAATAGCCAGGGGTCTATGTTGGGGAAGAAGAAGAAAATCCCTCAGTCTTTTCTTAGATTCCGAATACTCCTGTCCTTCCCAGTGGAAATGTTCCCTCATTTCATGCAAAGTTTCCCCAAAAGAGAAATCCTCAGGGGGAGAAGCTGAAGGAATGGATTCTTCAGCATCAGAATCCTCAAAGAGGGAAAGAATATTCCTGATCAGAAGAAGAAACTGAGGAAACAGAAGCCTGATCAGAGGAATCATAATAAACATCCTGCCTTGACCTTTTATCTGGAGGGGGATGTGAACCCCTAATCATAGTAAGTAAATCCTCCGCCATCTTGAGTAACTGTTTCTGTGACTTGGGAGCCGGTTCAGAAGAGGCCTGTGTTGTAGTCTTTGATTTAGAAGGAGTCTTTGCCTTTGTCTTTGGCTTTGCCTTTATTAGAAGCTGAGTAGGCCTGAAAACCCCTTCGGAAGCAGTTACCTGCACAGCGGCTCCGGACCCATCTGAAGGAGCATTGTCCGAAGGTCCTGCAACAGAAATATTTAAAGGCCTGGTTGGCTCCTCATGAGAGTCCGTTTCGGCCATCGGTTCTGAAATGGCCGACAGGGGCTGCAAAAGCGCCTCACTGACGGCGAACCTGAAGCTGGCTCCGCTTGCGCTATCATCAGATTTGGACCTCGGAGGCCTGTCTTTATCCTTGCGACGTTTGTGAACTCTGGTAGCCGGAACCGTATCAGACGACATTTTGTAGTTAAAGCGCCTACCGAAGTAATGAAAAGCAAAATCGTACCTTCGCTTAATTGTACGTTGATTAAATCTAGCACAAAACCGACAACTAGCTACGTCGTGGTCAGGGCCTAAGCAAGGAATACAGTAAGAATGAAAATCCTTATGAGGTATTTGCTTCCCAGATGAAATACAATTATTAACTTTTTCTGACATCGAAGTGGAGCAAGAAAAAAGTTTCCCCAACGGGGTACTTAGCTTTGAGTGGAGAAGAGAATCTTCGGACTGAAGTATATCAGAAAAAATAGTCAGGAGTCAGCAGACCGGCACTTGTGAACTGCTATCACCGCACGGCAAGAAAGACTGGAGAAGATGGCGGTCAGCTTTGTACTCCTGGCGCTCTGACGTCAGGGAGCATGGTTGAACAGCCGACGCCGGACCCAGACTTTGGGATTCTGGCCGACCGAGGGCTGCCTGCCGGCAGGGGAGAACCCTACAGTCATGACTGCAACAGTGAAATACGATGAACATCTATGGAATTGTGAATGCAAGTACTCAGCAATATGGGGATCTGGTTTGCTTAGAAGGAAACAAAAAAGAAAGAAAGGATGACATTCTCAACAAATAGCAAGGTAGAAAAAGAAACTAACTAATGACTGTAAAAGAAAGAGAATACGTAGTAAAAAGGATTCTGCTTTGTTACGTCACACACTGGTGAGAGGGAATGAAGATATCTCTCTATCAGAAAACCCTCAGTCTACAGAAAAAGGCATCACATTTCCAATGGAAAAGGTAGGAAAAAGAGGCAAGGGGCAGGTGAAAAGGAAGAAATCAAAACTGAATGTGGAATGACTGAAGAACATTACTGCAAGAAAAAAGAAGAGAAAGACAGATGGTGACTACATGGCTCAAGCTGTGGATTTACAATGCCAGCTGGATGAGAATTTAATACGCAATGAAAACAATGGAATTAATAAGACTAACAGTGATGAAGCTCTATCCTTCGTAACAATTGATAGAGCAGAAATGACTGTATTAGCAGCTGAAGATTCTTCAGAGATGGTCAGCAAAGATATTCTTGTAATTGGAGATTCAGTTATTAGAGGAACTGATACTTATATTTGCAGAGTTGATAATGAACATAGAGTAGTGTTATGCTTGCCAGGAGCAAAAATAGAAGATGTGAAACAAGCCTTGGAACACCTTAATGTAAGGAAGCATGTATCTGTTTTTATTCATGTTGGCACAAATGATGTCACCAACAATGATTCTGACTGTTAGTAGGGAAGTGGCAGCCCTCCTAGATAGTATAGCTTGTATTGGTGTTAGGCCATATTTTTCACAAATCACCTATAGAAAGGATAGTCAGGTCACTGTGAATGAAAAGATTTTTTTGATAACACCTACATGGAAAAAATGTCCCGTTTTAAAAAATGAAAATGTGTAGAGTATCCAAGCCTTCTTTTGGGTACACGTGTTCAGACAGGATGGCGTGCATTTGTTTAGATCAGGGAAGAGAATTTTTGCAGCAGACATTTTGCAGTATTTGACGAACACTAGTCAGGATTTTTGTCAGGTCAAAAATGTAACAGTTCATAGATAGCAACATTTGATGCATCTCTGATGGTTGTTAATGCTAGGAGCATTAATAATAATTTTTGCTATGTTCCCACAAGATTGATGTTGTTATAGTTTGTGAAACATGGTTAAAGAACAATGACTGGAAACCAGTTTTGTCAGGGTATAAATGTTTTTACTGTAACAGAAATTCTAACAAAAAAAATCAGGTGGAGGTGTTATGATGTGGACTAAAGATAGCTATGAGACTTGTGATTATTACATGTTCAATGATAACACCAATACTATAGACTGTGTAACTGTGACAATAAAGACAACCCTGGAACATATAACAATTGTTGGAGTGTACAGACCACCAAAGTCAAGTGCAGATGACCTAGAGGAATTCATACATTTCTTACATGAAACACAGGAGAGAAGAATAATACTAGCTATGGACTTAAATTTACCAGAAACAGACTGGAATAATATTGATTCAACAACGTTAGTAAAGAAATTATTCACAGAGTATATTCAGGAACAGCAAATGGTTCTGATTGTAAAAAACCTACCAGGGCACGGAATATACTTGATATTGTTTGTGTTCCCAAAGAAATTATTGTAACTTCAAATCAAGTTTTACCATCATTGATGTGCAGTAAGAATGGGGTCATAAAGGTTAATTTGTTGCTAGATAATTCTGCCAAACTGAAACTTAAGCCAATGCATAGAAGGCTAATTACAGATTATAGGGAAGCAAAACAGTTACTATATAAAACTAACCGGAGTGAGGTGTTCAGTGGAAAAACTGCAGATGGAATGTGGAAAGTTTTGAAAGAGAAACTGTTCGAGTGCAAAAAGTAAAAAAAAAAAATGTTTAACATCAGGATCTAGGCACGCAACATTAGGGGGTATATTTCCATAAGAACAAGACATCCGATTACGATGAGAGACAAAAAATATAAGAAATGGAAGAGAGGTCGAACTACAACTTTGAAAACTGAAATAAACAAGCTGGACAAACAGATTAAGCATAGTGTTAGACAAGATCAAGAAAATTTATATAAAGATATTGAGCATAACAGGAAACCTTTTTATAGATACATAAGATGTGGAAGGAGTAAAGATTCACAAATTGATAAACTGTGTGCAGATTCTAAAATTTATTCTCAGACACAACAGATTATAGATATACTTACAAAATCTTATGCAAAACAGTTGTCCTAGTGACATCCAGGTAACCCCAGATACTGGAATCAAATTAGACTATATTGAAAAAGAACTGTGCAAACTGGATCCAAACAAAGCACAGGGAGGAGATGGAATAAGTAACAATGACCTGAGAACACTTAAGCAAGAACTTACACTGCCATTACATTTATTATTCACTAGGTCATATAAATATGGGGAGATTTCTCAAGATTGGAGACATGCACTTATTAAACCTGTCTTTATGATTCTGGGTTTGTCCTACTCCCCTTTCGTTGTGGATAAATAATGGAGACAGTAATACTGGATAAGTTATTGTCAGAACTGGATAGGTTGGGACTTGAAACCATATATCAACATGCATATGTTGAAAATAAATCTATTATCACCTGTAACGATGTCCTATAACAGTATAATAACAGCTATGAATGAAAAATTGTGCTGTAATGTGATTTATATAGGATTTAAATTCAGCATTTGACAGGGTCATGCACAAAACACTGATCACTAAATTAGTACAACTAGGTACTGATGTACTGTTGATAAGATGGATAGCTGCATGGCTTACAAATAGGACATGGCAAGCATCACACACCAACTGGACAGGTGAAATCCTTGGTTACAGTCAAGGTGTCCCACAGGGCTCTGTACTAGGCCCTTACTTGTTTAGACTGTATCTTTCAGACCTTACTTTTTCATCTGAGGTGTTCTGCAGTCTATATGCCGACGATCTGAAATTGGGTAAACTGATTACAAGTGTTACAGATAAGGCATGACTACAAAATAATTTGACCATATGGGCACAGGAGAATAATATGTTGATAAATACATCAAAAACTAAGCATGTGAGATTTGGGAGACAAACTGAAAGGTGAATATTTAATACAGCACACAGTAACTGAAACTGTAGACTCATTTAAGGACCTGGATATATGGGCAGATTCAGCTATGAGTTTTTCTAATCATATCAACCAATTGGCTGATGATAGTTATAGAACTATAGGTTGTATAAATGACTTATAAAGTCTAGGAAATCAAACATAATGAAGTCATTGTTTGTTAGTTACATTAGACCCAAACTTGAGAGTAATGGAATAACAATATGGAAACCCTAAAGGAAAACAAGCATGAATAAACTGGAAAGAGTACAACATAAAATATACTAAGGGCATCCATGGATGTGAAAATCTTACGTTATTATGAAAGACTAAAATATCTGAATTTGTACAGTGTCTCTTACAGATATTTAAGAGGAGATCTTATTCAGGAATGTTTGGGGTTATCCAAAAGTACTAGAGAATCGTCCGATAACCTATGTAGAAGATTCTATAGGAATGAGAAGTGTACCAATTGGTTCTCTGACACAGTAGCTGATTCTTGGAACAGACTACCAAATTACATTAAAGCAAGTACTAGTTTAGATAATGGACATTTATTATGGAAACAAGTGTTTTGGCATATTGGCAAGCTACAAGGGCTTTAATGCCCATGCCTGAAACATTTGCATGTATGTATGGATACACTGTACATGTACGCAGGGTCATCAAACTTCTTGGAGGGGCACTGCATGATTTTAAGAATGTAAATGGCAACAAGCTAAGAATTAAAAGAATTCTATCTGTGTTACGTAAAGGAAAACTTGTAAGACATAATCATATTCAATTTCAGTATCTAGAATTTGTCACACAATGGCAGAGATGGCTACTGCTGACTGTTAAGTCATCAAGTACAGTAAGTTTCACTATCCGATTGACATGTAAAGTCCCTATTGTACAAAGATCATCCACATCCTGTGTCAGGCCAAGTTGGTGGAATACAAAGAGACAAGTAAGCATGCACATATGACTTTGGTGACTCTGTAATTTGTTTCCTACACAAAAGAAGTTGTCTTCTATGACTACATGCAGGGTGCTTACATAACTGATTAAACTGCATAAGGCACAGTACAAGTGGTTACAAGCCAACAACTTCAATAACAGTCCCAAGGTATTCCTTTCTTACACCTCTAAACCAAAAATGTCAGCCATATATAATATTATACCATCCATAACAAGAAATTAGCTAATAAACCCTAGCTAATAAACCCAAGGTAGCCAGAAGGAGTTGCACGGAATTAACCCAACTAATGAACAGGACTCAATGTCTACAACTAAAAATCAAGGTAAACTATAGTATGGGACCCATATCAAATTCCTGGAATATTTTCCTAAAATTTGTAAGCAACACATATCACCTTCTGACCATAAGCAGCCATGAGTGGTGTGGTTCTGCCTTTGTGACTTAAAGCCAGCCATTAGTAAATTTATGTTACTAAATACAAAAATGATATATTGTTATTAAACAATAACATTATACTTTAAAGTACTACTGGTATACAACAGAACTTTACTGTTCTTTTTTCTTGCTGATGCAAGTCTTAGAGGATGGCTTAGTGACACACTTTTCACACGTCTCCAAGACTTAATGCAAATTCTTCTAATCCAGTTCACTTTTACTTTAAAATCCAAAGTAGGCACTGACACTATCCCAGGCAAATGGACAACAGACTTAAAGACAGAAAGCTTTTATTAAAAATCACACTAATGCTTAACTAGTTCACCACATTTTCATCCCTCTTACACAGACTTCATCAGATGATTAAAACATCATTAATCATACCATTCTCATATACATCAACCCTTCAATAAAAACCTTTAATTCAATTAACCTAAGAAATACATAAAAGAACTTTTATAAAATTTTATATAAAATAGAATGTATATAATAAATCTAAATCAATGTGCATTTAAAAAAACAGAGTTAATATGCTTACTTTCAAAGTGTTGTAACTTTTCACTCTTGATTAAAAAAAAAAAAAAAATTAGGAAAAGAAGTGTATTTAACCCACCCCTGCACCCACAATTAAAAAATTTTGAATCCAAAGTAGAAGGAAAACATTAAATGGTTATTAGGTCCAATAAGAATGCAAGAGTGATGAAACCAGACAAGGGTGGGGGGAATGCTAATAATGGATACATTTATATATGAAGCAAAAATGTTAGACTTATTAGGAGACACAAAAATACATTAATTTCATTTTTCGATACTCTAGTGTATCATACAAGAAAACTGACTTGGCTCTGAGTAACCTATTTATTTCTACAGTGTACTGCACATCTGTACATGTATTTACAAACTCAGCTGCTAATATATAGGTACATTTAAAATACTGTACTAAATGAAAAAGGCCAGAGTTGGTGCATTTCAGTGATCTCAGTAGCCTTTATTTGAATCAGTAGTCACAGCAAATTAGTTTTCATCCAAAAATGAATTGTTTGGATCCAGCTCATACAATGTAATAACAAAATCTCCTTGCAGTACACTATAAATAGCCTGATCTGCTTAGAGGTGCTTTTGTAACACAACAGGGTATAAGCAGGGATTGAATAGTGCTAAAAGAGCAGTGGACCAATGGCAGGAGCTTCCTACAGGTAGAAAGCAACCAAAAGAAGAATCAGTAGGGATCAGTAAGCATGGGCTAGGGGAGCCAGAACTGTGCAAACACCTAATATACATATTTCTGGGTTTGTGTGAATAATCATACAAGTGGTAACCAACCATCACTAGCAAATACCGTCCTATCTAAAGCCAAAACAGTCAGGGCCAGAAGGAAACATCTCAAAAAAAAGACCCACACTTTTCATCTAACCAGGTTTCAGTTTCTAAAAATCAAATATGCACTCTAAAGAAAGTCCACAACTAATTCAGGATTATTTGGTATGACCCGGCACTAATTAACAAATGTGCAGCTCCAAAGGTGCCTCACAGAGAAAGACATTTTTGCCCTCATTTAGCTACTAGTATCTCCGATGGGTGATATGCCATGCAGATACAGAAGAATGAAAACCAAACATCCCCTGTATGACAACAGTTTATAGCATCCTAAGATAACAACAAGGGATGACTTGTAGGATAAGAAAAAACATAATTTGAAAGATGCCCATAAATTCATCCTGAATCTGGCTTGTTTTGCTCTCCTGCAGACAGGAGGTACACCAAGAGTGAGGTCACTAGCAAGTTGATTATGATCCACGGGCAGAGTCTGCCTTTTAAACTCTATGAATTTATGAATGAATGGCTACTAGGAAGCCTTCATCACCAGAAAGTCTAATTTTAGATCTCATTTTTATGGTACAGAAATGGAAAAGGCCAATGAAGCTATGAAAATAAAATCCAATATGAATATACAATAAGGATTAAGTAACGATTACAACAATCCAAAAGCTATAAGCTAGATGTCCGTTGGCTCTGACTGCCTTATAATAAAAGCACAACAGTAAAGTTGTCCACCTTAACCAATCTCAGTTGTAAAAAAAACATAAGTTATCTAGCAACAGATAACAAAATGGCTGACCTAATGATTAACAATATAGCATCTTTGAGAAATAGGATCAGAAGTAATTTCATATATGGGATGTAGAAAATGAACAAAGTTATGTCAATCAAACTTTTTGAACGTAAATAGATGACAATAATAATAATAAACAATAACATCGATTTAACAGTCTAGGCCCACTGGACACACAGTCCCTTTTCAGTGGCGAACTGAGAGTAATGTCTGGTTAATTTTCTTAACTGACATCCCTGCACATTACTATCTGGAACCACAGACAGAAGCACAACAGAATTCACACTTGTGCACCGTATACCTGTGTCAAGGATGCAACTTGTGTGTGTGCCTGCATCCCACAGCATGCTGCTGGGGGGTTTAGTAGACAGCCCAGATATGCACTTAAATGTACAGACAACATGGAGAGCTAAACCATCATAATGACAGGTCAAAGTGATATGACCTTTTCCAACAGGTCCAGACTGACAAGGTTTACAGTTTGAGAGTAGAGCAGCAGTGCTTTGAGAATGCTCCATATTCAACTGTCATATCAAGGAGTGAGTGTTAATAGTTTCTACCTCTTTTACCATGGCAATGGCACAGTGGTAATCATCATAAACAACCCCCTTTCTCCCTGATTTTCTACAAGGGGTCAGGATGTTGTGTCAATTTTTGTCATATCTCTCGATTCAATGCCACTCTCCTACCTTCAGCAATCATGTCTGTCAGTCGCAGGTTTACTCACAATCCAGCCATCTCTTCACTGGATACCCTCATTTTCTCTTGCCTTCTTCCGGTCTCTCCCAACTATCTTCTCCAGATTGTCTTCTGCTTTTCTGAACATGTGCCTGTACCACTGTAATCTGTTTTTCTTGACCTTATTTGCAGCTGGAGCTACCTTGGCTTCTGCTCTTATGTCTTCATTTCTTTGTCTGCCCCACAGTGTGCATCCTACCACCCATCTCAATCACCTCTAGCTTCTTAAACTGCTCTGCCTTTACTCCCCAGGTTTCTTTCTTGCATACAGTAGTAATAGTCACACCACTGTTTTGTGCACTTTACTTTTCATCTTCTTTGTCATTCTTCTATCAAACACTAACCCAGACATTCTGTTCCCGTTGGCTACAGCTCCTCTTGATTCTAGCTTTGACCGCCTCATTCAGACTTCCCTTCTCCTCAGACACTTGAAGCTGGTAACTTCTTCAGCTATTTACCTTCTCTCTCAATTCTCACATTCTTCATATTTCACACATTTGCTGCCATTACAACAGTCTTATCTGTAAGCAGTTTCATCCCATGTGCCTTCTGTCTTGCATTCCATTTCTTTACCCTTTGCTGAACTTCTTGGTCAGAGTCTGTCTGTAATGTTACATCGTCTGCATACAGCAAATGTTAATCTGTACCCTCCACCCTGTTTGCTAATGTAATCCATCACTTCTTTGAACAGCAGTGGGATCACAGCAGAAACCTGATGAATACCTACTCCCACTGGGAATGCTTCTACAAATATGAATACTGCCTGTACTAGAGTCATTGGGTTCTTGCACATAGCCTACACTAATTCGACCAGTGTTTCTGGGACTTTGAACCATCGCAGGACTGCCCAAATCAGCTTTCTTGGGACCTTGTCATATGCTTTCTCCAAGTCTAAGAATGCTCAGCTGGACACTTTCCTCATCTCTAGCTTCTTCTCAACTGTATATCTCACTGCAAACATCAAGTCAATTGTGATGCATCTTGATCTAAATCTGAACTGCTCATCTTCCATCTTACTTTCTACTTTGCATATTTGTTTTTCAATCACCCTCTCTACAACTTTCATCCAGTGTGATAGGAGTTTGATACCTCTGTACTGTCCACAGTTACTGTGGACTCCTCTGTTCTTGTACAATGGCACCAATATACTTATTCTTCATACTCCTGTACCCTCTGGAGCCACTTCTTCCTATGTCACCCAATATATTGATCATATTTGTTGTGACCTCATCTTAGCCTAGTGCTTCCCCTGACTTCCAATTTCCTTACTGCTTTTCTTTCTTCTTCTTCTAGGGTGGACTCCTCCTCTTCTTTTATTGTAGGTTGTGTCTGAGGCAGTACAGCTACATGAGGATTTCTTCCAGAAGCCGCTGGAAGTATTCCTTCCATCTGTTTTGATGTCCTGTGGACTGGTGAGCAGGTTGTTCCTGCAGTCCCTTATGAAGGGTATCTGATGATAATCTTCTTTATCATTCTGTCTTTGCGCAAAGAAACTCTAGTAGGTTGTAAGTCAATCTACTGAGTCGCTTTCCAGTAACTGGTAGAGTGCCTCTGATACTTGTTCCTTGCTTCCTTCTTAGCCTGGTCAATCTTTTCTATATCCCACTTTTTTCCTGAACTCCTTTTGATGACTTCCTGGACTTCTGCAATACACAACCAACTTTCCTTATGTACCTTATTTCCATACCTGGTTAAGCCGAATATCTGCTCTCTAGTCGCTGCACTTGCTGCTTTGAGAGGATGCCATTCTTCTTCAACTCCAATTATTTCCTTTTCTTCCCAAGAGCCCCAAGTAATTCCTTGAACTCTTGTGCTTTCACTCCAGTCATCTTCCAGATCTTCTATTGACTTTAGAGCCTTCTGTAACCATTTCTTGCAGCTGATTATGGCAAACAGTGGTTTATGTTGTGGCTGACTCTTTCAATGGGAATTACTTTGCAATCCCTACTTCTACCACAATGTCTTTTCCTTACTACAAGTAAGTCTACCACAGATGGATGTTTGCCACTTATATGATCTTATGACTGTCTCTTCCTGAACCAAGTGTTTGCTACTATCAAGCCACCTGTTCTGCCTGTCAAACAGAAGTCTAGAAGGACCTCTCCTTTATTCCTGTTGCCAAACCCATGTAAACCCAGGCAGTCCTCATATCCAGTTCTGTCTCTTCAAATATGTGCATTCAATTCACCCATTATCAACACAAATTCATATTGTCATGATTTATCTAGTAGGTCCTGCAACTACTGGCTGCATGCACTCTTTCCTTCACTATCACAACCTCGCAGTGGGGCACAGGCTGAGACTATGATGGTGCCCTATCCTTACACTGTAGTCTAATTGCCAGGAGTCTGTCACGGATTCAAACATGGTTCAGAAAGACAGTCACTAGATCACACACAAGAATCACCAACATGCAACTCAGGTGGACTTCCTCCTACTAAAGAAAGGGCACTGGCATAGAATCAACGATTGCAAAACATCCCTAGTGAAACAGACGGCACACAGCATAAAATGACTGGTTGTCACAATTGGCTGCAAGCAATGGTCAGAGAAGGCTTTAAGGTCAACAGAGACCAAATTGAAGACCTGGAAGTTGGCTGGAGAGAAACTACAACAGTTCAAGGAGTTACTCAGGGCTCTAGCACTCCAAGAGAAGGAGAAAATATGTGGAGTTGAAAAAGAAAGGCAACGCCTCAAAACAGGAGGTCCGAAGACTATAGAACAGGTATGTGATCAAACCAGGTATAGAAATAATGCACATAAGGAAATCTGGTGGTGGAATGCAGAAGTCCAGGAAGTCATTAAAAGAAAGAAACCAAGAAGGAAAAGTGGAAGATAGAAAGGACAGACCAGGAAGGAATACTGGCTGACTAACAAAGAAGCTAAGAAAGGAGTTGCAATAGAAAATAAAAGGGCATTGCAGACACTCTACCATCTTCTGGAAAGTGACTCAGTAGGTGGCACAAAAACTAAATCAGGTTGTAAGACAAAGGCAGAAAGATAAAGAAGATACTCGGACAGCTTTCATAAGGGATGCTGTCAACAACTTCCTCACGAGTCCTCCAGACATCAAAGGCAAATTGAAGGAGTACTTCACCTTCTGAATGAAGAAAAACCCTTAGAAGCTGTACTGCCCCAGACTCAGCATATAATAAGAGAAGAAGAGAAGCCAACCCTAGAAGAAGAAAGAATAGCACTTAGGAAAATGAAGTCTGGATAAGTAGCAGGCTCAGATGAGTTCACAGCAGATATGATAAAAAATGATGGGCGAGATGGGGGAGAAATGCCTCCTGTGACATAGCAGTGTGGAGAGACAGGCGTATCCCAGATGACTGCAGAATAAGCATACTTATGCCAGGGTACAAGAACAAAGAGACATCCACAACTGTGGACAGTACAGAGGTATCAAACTCCTGTCACACTGCATGAAAATTCTGGACAGGGTGACTGACTAACAGATACACAGAGTAGTAGAAAGTACGATGAGACATGAGCAGTACAGATTCAGATCAGGATGCATAACGGACCTGACGTTTGCAGTGACACAGATAGTTGTGAAGAAGCTAGAGATGAAGAAAAACTGGGCATTCGCAGACTTGGAAAAGCATAAGACAAGGTCCCAAGAAAGCGGATTTAGGAAGTACTGCACTAGTTCAAAGTCCTAGAAACATTGGTAGAGAGAATGCAGGCTGTTCAAGGACTCAATGACTCAAGAAAAGTGTTTGGTCTCACAGGGAACTCCCAGTGGGAGTGGGTGCACACCAGGGTTTACCTCTGAGCCCACTGCTGTTCATACTGATGACGGACTACATTAGCAAACAGGCTGGAGGGGACAGATTAGCAAACAGGCTGGAGGGGACAGATTAACAAAGTTGTTGTATGCATACAATGTGGCATTACAGGCAGACTCTGAGCAAGAACTTCAGCAAAGGATAGGGAAAATGATTGCAAAACTAGACACACATGGGATGTAACTAAGTACAGACAAGACAGTGGTAATGGCAACACATCAGAGAAATCAGAAGAAGCTGAGAACTGAAGTCGAAGAGAAGATAGTGGAACAGGTTAATAGCTTCAGCTATCTTTCTTTTAATTTCTCCAAATCTTTTGGGTTTCTAATACCATGACAGGAATGGGCACTGTTGCTTGTCAGCTCAGGATAAAACAGGCGAGCCTCATGGGTTCTTGTTCAAGCAGCTTTACTGTACACAAACACATCAGAAATTAAGTTAATTATCTAACTTTTAAACAGATTAGCTATCGTGCACATGGATGTTAACATTCTGGCTGCACCTTCAAAATGGAACTGAAGCTAACACTTGCTTGGTATTTATATGCACACAGAGATCTTAGAAATGTTTCTTAAAAAGGTACAACACCTGTTATTCTACATCTTCCCTCTTTGAGAAAATGAGTTGGGCATTGTCACGGAAATTAATGAATATGCAATTTACATGGAGATGATTTTCATCATGCAATTATACAAAGCTAGATACATATATACACAATGAAGTCCAAGTTGCTGTGCATTTCACTAGGCTTTGAAGTGTGACCATATCCTGTGACATAAAATTTGGAATCTGGTTTAGCAAATGGGATAGTCTCTGGTGACACTTCAACCTTAGGAACACTGGCATCATCTGCTGGAACAGCCTTAGGAACACTGGCATCATCTGCTGGAATAGTATCAGGAATCAAGACACGTTCTGGAACAGGAATATCATCTGCATTGCTCTGAGAGTTGGACTATCACAGGTACAACAATGCTGCAATATCGGTTTTGCTTCAAGATGAAGAGATCTCAGATTTCTCCTGTACTCCACACCCTCTGATTTAACAAAATAGGATCTCAGCTCTGCACAACTATTCATTACTTGACCAATCCAGTTGAAACCTTTTGCTGTTTGTATCCTCATGCTCTCTCCTTTTTTACAATGGACGAAGAAATGTGCTTAAATTGTCATAGCTAGACTTTTGAAAATAACGCTTTCTAGATAAGTGGGCTTTGATTGCTTGGCCGTTTTTAGCTTTAGGCCTCAATAAGCCAGAACTGATGGGCAACATTGGTATTATCATACTTCTCAAGTAATTGCTCTGCACTCTCTACTGCATGTTAAACAAGTCCATTGGATTGCGGACACACTGAACTACTAGTAACATGTATGAAGTCCCATTCTCTGGCAAGTTTCTGAAACAAATGACTGATGAATTGCATACCATTGTCAGAGATTAATTTCTGTGGACTGCCATGGACTGAAAAATGATGTTAAAACTTAGTAATGACTGTAGCTGAAGTTAGATTAGGTAATAAATCGATCTCAAACCAATCTGAATATGTCTACAAGTACTAAGCAATGTTGACTGTTCCACTCGAATATGTCAGTAGCTACAATTGACCAAGGTAGATCAGGAATTTGACTTAACTGAAGTGTCTCTCTTTGCAAATGCATTTTAGTACTACAACATACCAAACAAGGAGAAAAGTACTCCATCAATGTCTTTCACTAGAGAAATCCAAAATACTAGTCCTCTTGCTCTTCTCTTAGTAGATTTGGAACCCAGGTGACCACGATGCAAAATCTGGATATATTTTTGTTGCAAGGAAGCAGGAACATCAATTTTAGGACCTTTGAAAATCATGCCATCTTCCATTAACAACTCACCTCTGTAAGGAAAGTAAGAATTGCAGTTCTGGTGGTCCAATAGATTGCTTTGATGACCATCCAACACTAATATAGTGAATGAGCTTCGGCAAAACTGGATCAGTCATTGTATGATCTCATAGCTCATCAAGTCTTTTGGTAGACAAACTATACACTTCCATGACATCAAAGTTAAAATTCTCTGCATGGAGCTGTTCCACTGTAATTCCTGGCACTCTGGATAAGGTATCAGCCAGATAAAGACGTTTGCCTTTTATACAGACCATTTTGAAGTTGTACTTTTGCAATTTCAGCATCATTCTTTGTAATCTCGCTGGAGCTGAATGTATAGACTTCTTTATAGTAGTAACTAAAGGTTGATGATCAGTTTCAATCTGGATTTCTCGACCACAGATATAAATCATAAAACTTGGAACATGCAAACACTATTGCCAAAAGTTCTTTCTCAATTTGAGCATGTTGAATCTCAGTCTGGGTAAGTATTCTAGATGCATAGGGTACTGGCTTGCCTTTATGAAGAATTACTGCACCTAAACCAAATTTTGAAGCATCACAAGAAAGAGTTACTGGTTTGTTGACATCACAGTACCAGAATGTTGGAGGGGGGGTAGATATTTTCTGCTTAAGAACTTCAAATGCTCTCTGGTGCTGGTCTAGCCATGACCAAGTAACATTTTTACATGTGAGGTCTCTCAAAGGCACTGTCAAACTCACTGAAATCCGGTATAAAACTTGCCCAAGTAATTGACCATACCAAGAAAATGTTTTAGAGCTTGCACATTATCTGGTGCCTGCATTTCAAGAATGCCTGCTTGCTTGGACGGTAAACAAATGACCTACATATGTAACTTCTGGTAGTCTTAATCTGAACTTCAGAGGATTGAGCTTAAGTTCACTTCACATGCTCTGTCTAGAACTCTTAAGATTTCTGTCATGCTCTACCTAACCATTGCCTCTGACCAATATATCATCTACTATTATGGTACAAGTAGAAAAATCACTGTTCCACTGGTTAGAGCCAAATCCTTTAATGAAGTCAAAAACAAATCCAGTTGAACAATATGAGCGCTTTCGTCTGCAACTAGGCAAACTTCATCAGATAAAATCCCACTGGTACAAAAGGCTTTATATATAGGTGTGTACCCAGAAACTTTTCCCTTCAATAATTCAATCAAGCAATTTAAAATTTTGTGAAGCAATTTAAATCAATTGAAATACAAGGATGCCTGAAATGGTTAAATCACAAATGCTTTAAAACTCAACAAGGTTATTCCTTTTATAAAAGATCACATGAAACTCAATCAAATATTGCATAAAAATACTAAAAAGACATAAAAATGATGGTGAAAATAAAGGTAGTAAAATATAAATATATATAATTTATATATTTTAAATATATATGTAATATTATACATAAAAATGTAAAAATATGTTCATGGTGTAAAAAATGTATAAAAAGTGTATAAATACTAGTTGTAATATCTGTCAATTAAGGATGAAAAGGTAAAATACAAGTTGAATCCCTTCCAAAATTTGATTGAATTGTATGCATGTATAATATTACATATATATTTAAAATATATAAATTATATATATTTATATTTTACTACCTTTATTTTCACCATCATTTTTATGTCTTTTTAGTATTTTTATGCAATATTTGATTGAGTTTCATGTGATCTTTTATAAAAGAAATAACCTTGTTGAGTTTTAAAGCATTTGTGATTTAACCATTTCAGGCATCCTTGTATTTCAATTTATTTAAATTGCTTCACAAAATTTTAAATTGCTTGATTGAATTATTGAAGGGAAAAGTTTCTGGGTACACACCTATATATAAAGCCTTTTGCACCAGTGGGATTTTATCTGATGAAGTTTGCCTAGTTGCAGACGAAAGCGCTCATATTGTTGAAAGTACAGTTTTGTACCTACCATAAATGTAGATGTCCGATAGGCATGCATTTGCAGTCCTTACAAATGGGTTGTCCTGTCGTCAGGCAGCCCTTCGGTCGGCCGGATTCCAAAGTCTGGGTCTGGCCTCGGCTGGGGTCGCACTTCACCCGACGTCACAGCTGCAGTTGTTTGGGTATAAAGGCATCAGCCAACGCCATTTTCCTCAGTGTTTCTTGCCCCAGATGCCAGGTGCCCTCTACGAAGGCTAAATTTGGATAAATGCAAATGGTTCCAAATAGTAGAGAGCAAACAAAAAATAAGCATGTATGTACATATATACAAACAAATACACCATAATAGATTCCCCCAGCCAGCTACAAGATGGGCTAATACCCTAGGAGTACCACAGAGGGGAAGGAGGGTGGGTAATCCTGACTGCAGATGCATGCCTATCGGACATCTACATTTATGGTAGGTACAAAACTGTACTATGTCCTTCAAGGATGCATCTGCAGTCCTTACAAATGGGTAGAATACCATAGCCAAACTGGGGCAGGAGGAGAAATAAGATTATGGTGTAGTTAAGATCCCTTGCAAAACAGCAGTGGCAAAACCTGCTCGGGATCTGGAGTATAAAGGTAAATTATAATGCTTGGCAAATGTATGCACGGAGCTCCAAGTAGCAGCCTCTAAAATGTCCTTGGTAGCCACTCCTCGTAGAAAAGCTGTGGTAGTGGCTGTAGCCCTTGTAGAGTGAGGCCTGATGTTTTCTGGAGTTTTCTTCCCATGGTAGGAGTAACAAAATCTGATGCAATTTCCTATCCACTTAGAGATTGTCTGTTTTGAAATTGCTTTTCCTTCCATTCCTGTTGCATATGCTACCAGTAGCTGGTCAGTTTTTCTATTGCTCTTGGTCCTGTCCAGGTAGTAGCGTAATTGTCTATGTACATCCAAGGTATGCAAAAGTCTCTCCCCTGTTCTGTGGGTTGGGGAAGAATGTAGGTAGGTGGATAGCTTGATTTAAAGATACCCTGGAGACCACCTTTGGCATAAAAGTCGGATTTGTTCTCATGGATACTCTATCTTGATGGAAGATCAGGAAGGGCGGTACTGCCATTAATGCCTGTAGCTCAGAAACCCTTCTGGCTGAAGTGATTGCAAGCAGGAAGGCAGTTTTCCATGATAAGTATTGTAATTCTGCTGTTGCTGCTGGTTCGAAAGGAGGGAGTGTCAACTTTTCTAGCACAAAGTTAAAGTCCCATGTTGGCAATGGTGGCTTCCTAGGTGGTTTTACATTTTTAATTCCTCTCAGAAACTGCCTGAGCAGAGGATGTGAGAAGACTGGAGGATCCAAGCTGTATTCTGCTGAAATAGCTGATGCATGAATCTTAATGGAAGAATAGGACAGGCCGTTGTGGAAGAGCTCTGCCAAGTATTCCAGGATGTTGGCTATGTTTACCAGTGACACATTTTCTCCCTTTGCAGTACTCCAAATGTGATATCTTTTCCATTTTGCTGAATAATTTTTTCTTGTTGAGGGTCTGCGAGCCTCCAAGATAATGTCTTTAACCCTTTGGGATAAAATTGGGTTATTTGGTGTTATGCAATGTTCCAGGCAGTCAGCTGCAATGTTTTCAGGTTTGGATGCAGGGTGTTGTAGTTGTTCTGTGTTAACAGTAAGGGAACTAGGGGTAGAGGCCATTTTTGTTCCCGAGACATGCTCCTCAGCAATGGGTACCAATGTTGCCTTGGCCAGTCCGGAGCTATCAGGATGATCCTTGGACGGTCCTCTTTGATCTTCAATAGCACCTTGTGCATCAAAGGAAGTGGTGGGAATGCATATGCTGTCAGGTTTTTCCAACTGAAAGATAGGGAGTCCACTTTCCAAGCAAGTGGGTGGTACGTCCTTGTGCAGAATTTCTTCAGTTGGTGATTGCGTGGGGATGCAAGTAAGTCTATTTCTGGTAGTCCCCATTTTCTTGTAATGGTTTTGAAGATGTCCGGATGCAGCATCCATTCGTGGGCATCCGTGGTAGTTCTGCTTAGTATGTCTGCCAGAATGTTTTATTTCCTGGCACAAAAATTGCTTGTAACTGAATGTTGAAGCTCAGGGCCACATTCCAGAGGTCCATTGCCATCCGGCATAGAGGGTACGAATGTGTGCCTCCCTGTTTGTTGATGTACCACATAACTGTGGTGTTGTCTGTCCTTATCAACAGTTGACCTTGTCAAAGAAGTGGTCTGAATGTCTGAATTGCCAGTTTTACTGCCAGCATTTCCTTTTGATTTATGTGTAGGTGCAGTTGGTCCTGAGTCCATAAGCCTTGTATGCACTTGTCCAGCATGTGCGCCCCCCAACCAAGGTCTGAGGCGTCCGTTGTGATGGTCTGGCTTGGTTGAGTGCTGTGGAAGGGCAGTCCTTTGTTTGATTGACAGGCCTGAGCCCACCATTGGAATTCTTGCTTCAGGCATGGGATTATTGGAATTTGGGTTTCTAGGCTGTGCTTGTGCTGAGACCATAAATTCCTTAGGTACCACTGTAACTTTCTCATATGCAGTCTGGCATGTGGAACCAATATTATGCAGGATGCCATGAAACCCAAGGCTTGCAGGACTTTTCTTGCTGTTAGCTGGTTCTTCTTTGTTAATGCCAAGAAGTAGAGAGGTAGTCGCTCCTGTTTTTCTACTGTTAGGAATGCCATTTGTTTTGATGTGTCCAGTTCTGCACCCAAAAAGGTCATCCTTTGTGATGGTATCAGCCTTGACTTTTTTATATTGACTGTGTATCCCAGAGCTTGCAGTAGATAAATGACCCTTTTCAAGTCTTCTGCTAGCTTGTTTTTGTTGTCCGCTTGCAACAGGCAGTCGTCCAGGTAAGGGTAGATTTGGATTCCCTGAAGCCTGCAATGAGCAATTACTGATGCCAGGCATTTCGTGAACACTCTGGGCGCAGTAGATAAGCCAAAGGGCAATGCTGAGAATTGATAATGCTCTGATCCTGCAAGAAATCTGAGGTATCTTCTGCAATTTGGTCGTATGGGGTATCCGTGGTAGTTCTGCTTAGTATGTCTGCCAGAATGTTTTCTTTCCCTGGCACAAAAATTGCTTGTAACTGAATGTTGAAGCTCAGGGATGCCTCCTTGAGATCTAGAGTTACCAGCCAAGACTCCTTGCCCAACATGGGAAGAAGTTGCTGTAGGGTCAGCATTTTGAATTTTGGGACAATGAGGTATGTGTTTAAAGCGGACAGATAGAGAATAGGTCTCCATTGGTTTTCTTTTCTTGGTACCAGGAAGAGCCTGGAGTAAAATCCTTGTCCTTGCTCCATAGATGGTACCTTTTCTACAGCTCTCATCCTTAGTAAGTGAGTTATTTGTTTTAGAGCTTCTGCCTTTTGATTTGGAGGAAGGTTTGGCATTCCTCTCTTCTTTGGTAGAGTATGGAAGTGAAACCTGTAACCTTGGTCTATTGTCTGTAAAATCCACTTGTCTCCTGTGATGTAATGCCAGTTTACTGAAAATAAGGCTAGTTTCCCGCCTAAGGGTGCTTCTAGTTGTTCCCTGGTAGGCGGTGCCAGAGCCAAGTCACTGTGATTGTCCTGTAGTAGTGGTGGCGGCTGTGTCTGTGGCTGTACCTCGCTGGTTGTTAGCCTGCCACTGACGTCCCCTGTAGGCACCTCTGGATTGACCTCTGCCTCTTGAGCACCTATTCCTGCCTCTCTGAGCTCTGGAGGTGTCTGGAAAGGACCAATTCTTGGAGGGCCAATTCTGCTAAACCTTGGAGGTTGGACCTGTAAGAAATCTTTGACTGTCTGGACCGATTTTGCCTTCTCTTCCATCTTCTTCAGCACCTGTTGTGCAGGAGAGCCAAACAAATTGATCTTGTCCATGGGAGCATCTAGTAGCTTTGATTTGACATGGTCTCGTAAGGCCTGCTCTTTTAACCATGCATGTCTTCTGATCACTGTGCCAGTCATGGCTGATCTAAAGGAAGCCTCCAGTGCATCATAGCCGCATTTTAAGGAATGATTACTGACCTGCTGAATGTTATGTACCATTTTGAACAGATTTCTTGTCTAATGGTTCATCTGAGGACAGCTGTTTAGTCAATTGGTCTAACATAAATTCTTGATACTGGATCATGTGGAATTGGCAGTTCAAGGCCCTAGCTGAAAGAGTAGCAGAAGTGTAAACTTTTTTACCCCATCTCTCTAAGGCCCTGGATTCCCTTTCAGAGGGGAGGGGGTTTTTGGCAGAGGTAGCTGCTACCGCCTTAGGTCCCTGGGAGATAGTTTTGGGATCTGCAAAAGGAGCCTTATACAAATGATAATGTGTGTCCGGGACCCTGTAGTACCTATCGGGCTTAGCAGGGGCCGGAGGAAGTGAATCAGGAGCAGTACAAGCATCATTAAATGCATCATCCACAACAGTCAGAACTGGAGGGATGGCTAAAGGCCTATGCTGTGGTAAATGCAGAAAGGTTCTAAGCCTTTTTCTGGAGTCTGGAAAATCCTGGCCCTGCCACTGAAATTGTTCCCTCATAGCATGCAAGGTTTCCCCAAAGGAAAATTCCTCAGGCGGAGAGGCAGAAGGAATGGACTCTTCAGCATCAGAGTCTTCATAAGCGGAGTAAGGACCCTCTGGAGGGTTTGAATTATCTGAATCATCAGAGGAGTCATCTGAAGAAACTGGCTCAGAGGGCTCTGCTCTAGGCCTCTTCTCTGGAGGTGGGTGAGAAGCCCTGACTGGGAGAGGTTGGGATCCCCGGATCAAAGAAATGAGATCCTCTGCTAGACTAAGCATTTGTGAACTAGAGCTAGGCCTGTGAGAGGGGGTCTTAGCAGGCACAGTTTTGGTAGATTTAGCTGCTTTAGCCCTGGCAAAGGCCTTAATCGACATGGTTGCAGGTGGCCTAGCAGCTGCACGTGCAGGGGTTGAAATATCCAAGGGGATAGTATCAGATAAATCCTGGGAACCTGCAAGAGCAGGTGGGATTTCAGTAGCCGATTCCACCAGGTTGGATGAGGCCTCGGTAGGAGGTAAGCTTTCGGCTGAAGGAAGAACCACGAGCTCGGTTTCAGCCGAAACCGAGATACTCGCGGTTGGCTTAACCGCGGTTTCGACCGAAACCGCGGACCGTGAGTGTCGGTCCTTTTCCTTGCGCTTTTTAGATATTTGCGTAGTCGGAGGATCCGACGGCATAATGTAAGCAAAAGCGGAGCCGAAAAACTCCTCAGCAAATTCCGACCGACGTCTAAGCGTCCGTCGGTTAAAAGAAGCACAGGCTAGACAAGCTGCTACGTCGTGGTCTGGGCCTAAGCAAGGTAAGCAGTAAGAGTGGAAATCTTTATGAGGTATTTGTTTCCCACAAGTTAAACAGTTATTCACTTTTCTGACATCGGCTGAGGCAAGAAAGAGTCCCCAACGGGGTACTTAGCTTTTTAGAAGTCTTCGGTAGTAGAAGTATTCGGTAGTAGTAATCTCTGGTTCTGACCGACCGGCACTTGCGAACAGCTTCTGCTTCGGGCGCCACGCGGCAAGAAAGACTGAGGAAAATGGCGTCGGCTGATGCCTTTATACCCGAACAACTGCAGCTGTGACGTCGGGTGAAGTGCGACCCCAGCCGAGGCCAGACCCAGACTTTGGAATCCGGCCGACCGAAGGGCTGCCTGACGACAGGACAACCCATTTGTAAGGACTGCAGATGCATCCTTGAAGGACATCTGGATTTGTTTTTGACTTCATTAAAGGATTTGGCTCTAACCAGTGGACAGTGATTTTTTCTACAGTTTCTTGTTTGACCTTCTTGGTTTTGTTTTATTATGGTACAAGGACAGCCCGAAATAATTTTCTCCGGACTTCACTTGCAGAATTTATTCCAAATGGCATTGTGAGGAATCTACATCTTCCAAATGGGGTACTGAATATAGTCAGTAATGAAGATTTGCGAACAAGCATCACTTGCCAAAAATGAACTCTCTGCATCCAAGACAGAAAAAAAAGAGTGGCATTCCGTATCAGGGCTGCAACCTTTTCGACTGTACGCATGGGATGATGCAGTGGGTCGCTACATATTCTGATTTCATCTGAGCCTTTTTTATGAGCTGCTACCATGGACGACACCCATTCTGTAGGTTCTGTAACTGCACATATTACACCTTGTTGCATCATTTTGTTGTTCAACTAAGCTACGACGTTATGTTGCACAGCTATCAAACTCTTCATGCTGGTCTGACCACTGGACTGATTTCTGGGTCTAACTTCATGGAATATAGAACTGGAAATTTGCCCAATCTGTCATTGAAAACATCAGCATACTCTGAAAAAAAATAGTATTGTTGAAGCTGGAACAAGAACATATGCTTATCTGATGAACTTCTTTGGTAAAAGAAAACAGATTCATTTTCAAATAGTCTCAGACCCAATAATAATTACACAGGTATTTCACCCACATAGAATAGGCAATAACAGTTTTTAGCCATATAACATGAAAGTACTACTGAGCCTTCGGTTTGAATTTCTTTACCTCCATAAGCTACACGTTTCGCACAACTAATCACATTCAGTTGTTCACCAGCTCTGAGCCTTGCAAAAGTATATGCAGACAAGATATTACACTTTGAACCAGTGTCTACTTTAAGCTTGGTGGATTTACCATTGAGCCGTACAGTATAAAATACTTCATTTCTTGTCAATAAACCTACTGCATCACTCTTTTCACCAATTACTTGATGCACCATCTACACAGAAAGCAGACTGTTGCACGTCTACTATTTGATTAACTTGGTTTTGGGACTGACCCTTCTTTGTAACGGTGTGAGGCTTACCTGATTTACAAACTCTTTGAAAATGTTTTTTTCTTACAATTATGACATTGCTGACCAAATGCTATGCACTTTTCTCTTCTGGACCTGTGATTAGCACCACAATTGTAACAGTTAACAATAAAGCAGATTTGGGTTTTTCTGATTCACTCTTATGCTGTACTGAGCAACATCTGTTTTGCACGGAGCATGCTCCTTTAACTGAACTGTTCTTGGAATGTGCTAGAAGACTAGGGTCTTACTGGGAAGTCCCACAGGGGCTGCTGCTGTCACATGCTTAGGCCTGCTTTTGCCTGTCACATGTTGCATGCTGTCTACATGAGCTCTGGCATCAACTGAAACCATGCTCTTATCACTAGCAAGCATAATTGTGTGCCTTTCTGTAACTTCATGAATCTGACAAATCTCAGTGGCTCTACTCAACATTAAATCACTGTCACAAAGCAAAATCTCTCACAGCAGCACTATTAATACCGCACATGAGTCTGTCCTTTATGAACTCATCCTTTAAATCACCAAATCTACACATTTTAGCTTTGTTTCTCAGGTTAGTAATATAAGCTGCAAGTGTTTCCCCTTGCTTTTGATCTTTCGTGTAAAACAAATGCTTCTCTTGTGTAACATTAGTCTGGGAGTTACATATTTCTCTGAATTTGCACTTTAAACACTCGGGGTCTTCCCTTGATTCAGCCTGCACAACAACATGTCAATTTTCTCCTTAGCCTTCATACACTGCTGGTGCATACACAAATGAACGCTCCCTTTCAATGGCTTCTGACCCTGCTAGGTTCAGCAAAATTAACTCCCTAGTACATGCAGCTCTATCAGAATAGGCTGCTTGTATAAATATATCACATTCTTGCTCAAATATTCTCCAATTCTCTGCAATGCTCTGATCAAACACAAGTGGTTGTGGCTTGCAAAATCCATCTGCCATATTGACATAGCTCAATGAAAACTCTTGCAAATATGTACAAACATACTCACTTGTATACACACGTATACATGGGCTTGAAATGTATGCCAGTACTTGTTACAATATAACCGAATTTCATGAAATAAGTTTCCTGGGCACTGCAACACTTTGAAATCTCTTTACTGTAAAGCCACTTGACTTGAAATTATTTTACTATACGAGCAGTTTGTAACTGTACTTTTCGAATACACTATCTCGAAGTAATGGCGTTTTGATGAAATTGTGATTTGAGAGTAAGCTATTTCGGAGTAATGGCACTTTGTGAATAAATTATTTCTAAAGTAATGGCAATTTGCGAATGTATTGGACAGAAGAATCTCAGAGTTCGAAACACCTCAAAATAACTGCACTTTGCAAATAAAAGTACAGTTTTGTACCTACCATAAATGTAGATGTTCGAAGATCCACATTGCTGCAGTCCTTACACTTGGGTAGTCCGCTGTCCTCGATCGGTCTACGAATATCAAAGTATAAGGCTGGCGTCGGTCAAAGGCGCATTTGACTGACATCAGGACGTCAGGGTACAAATGCGCATGACCGACGTCATATCCTCAGTCTTTTCTTGCCCCAGATGTCAGAAGACCCTAGAAATAAAGGTCAAAACCAAAAGACAGCAAACAAACAACCAACCACCCTTGCACTAATTATATGTACAATATATACAATATACAATATTTACAACCCAACCCACACAACCACCTCTAACTACAGAGGGAAGGAGGAGGTAAATTGGACTGCAGCAATGTGGATCTTGAACATCTACATTTATGGTAGGTACAAAACTGTACTATGTTCTTCATCTCACATTGCTGCAGTCCTTACACTTGGGTAGAATCCCAAAGCAGAGAGTAAGGGAGGATGGCCAAACTACAAGGAAGCAGGAGCTGCCAAAATGCCCTGCAAAACAGCAGTGGCAAAACCAGCCCTAGTTTAGAGTAAAGTGGCAGGTGATAATGCCTAGAGAAAGTATGCACTGAACTCCAAGTAGCTGCCTCCAAAATATCCTTGGTTGCCACTCATCAAAAAGGCTGTCGAAGTGGCAGTAGCCCTAGTGGAATGAGGCCTAATCCCAGCTGGAATCTCCTTGCCATGATGGGAATAACAGAAAGCAATGCAAAACCCAATCCACTTAGAAATAGTTTGTTTTGACACAGGCTTGCCCTGAGAACTCAAAGCAAAAGAAACAAACAACTGCTGAGACTGCCTGAACCCTTTAGTTCTGTCCAAATAATATCGCAACTGCCTGTGTACATCTAAAGTGTGCAAAATCTTTTCCCCTTTATTTTGGGATTTGCATAAAAGTAGGCAAATGAATAGTTTGGTTTAAAGCCACACTAGAAACCACCTTAGGCATAAAGGAAGGATTAGTACTAAAGATACCCTATCCTTATGGAAAAATCAAGAAAGGCTCCAACCGCCATAAGGGCCTGTAATTCAGAAACCCTTCTTGCAGAGGTAATGGCCAACAAAAGGCAGTCTTCCATGATAAATATTTCAACTCAGAAGTAGCTGCAGGCTCAAAGGTTGTAGAGTGAGTTTCTCCAACACAAAATTGAGATCCCAAGCAGGGTAGGAGCTCTTCGTAGGGGTCTTATATTCTTTGCCCCTCTAAGAAATTGCTTGAACAAAGGATGAAAACAATGGAGGGTCACATTCATAGTGAGCTGAAATTGCTGCAGCATGAACCTTAATAGAAGAGAAGGACAAACCTTTGTCCAGTAACTCAATAAAAGATATTGAAGAGCCACACTTAGAAATTAGGCTCAGAAACATCAAAATCCTTTGCTGCACTCCAAAATAAAAAATCTCTTCCATTTATCTATGCTATTACCTTTCCTTGTACTAGGCCTTCTAGCTTCTCCAAAATCACATTCAAGGAAAAACTTGTTGTGGAAGTTGAGACCCTCTATGGATCAAAACAGAATATGCAAGAGCTGTTAGGTGAAGAGAGTGAAAGTTTGACATTGAGCAAATGGCTGTCCTCCTGTGACAACAGGTGTGGAATCGAAGGCAAAGGCCATGGAGGCTTCCATTACCAGACTTCTCAGTAATGGGTACCAGTGCTGTCGAGGCCAATCTGGAGCTATTAAAATCATCCTTGGCTTGTCCTGTCTGACCTTTAAGTACCTTTGGGAGGAGAGGCAAGAGGTGGAAAAGGCATACACATGAAGATTGCTCAATTGAAAGAAAGAGCATCCACTTTCCAAGCTGTGGGATGAAACCTTTTTGTGCAAAAACTTTGGCAGCTGATGGTTTTAGTGGAGAAGCGAAAAAGATCTATGTCTGGAGTTCCCCATGACACTGTCAATTTCTGAAATACATGAGGATCCATTTCCACTGCGCCGGGGATCCATAATTAAATCACTGCTCAACACATCTGCTAAGGAGTTCTGTGCTCCTGGCAGAAACCTTTAAGGCTGAAGATTGAGCTGTAAACTGAGAGCAGTCTCCCACAAAAATCATTGCTTGCCTGCATAGA